>NC_091207.1:4636652-4644152 GCF_040958095.1 Procambarus clarkii
ACGAATTTTCTCAATCTTTCGTACATTATGCTTCACTGTTGGAGGTAAATAAAAAATCACTTCTCCAAAATTCATTTTTATTTCTAGTCTGACGCGACACGGGCGCGTTTCGTAAAACTTATTACATTTTCAAAGACTTCACAAATACACAACTGATTAGAACTTGCGTTTCCCTGATTTTATATCTACATTTGAGTGAGGTGGGAAGGGTGATGTGGCATTACATTTGAGTGAGGTGGGAAGGATGATGTGGCATTAGAGGATATTAATAGGGTATTAAAAGTATCAACACAAGACAGAACACGGAACAATGGATATTGAATAGAAGTGTTTGTAGAAAGCCTATTGGTCCATATTTCTTGATGCTTCTATATTGGAGCGGAGTCTTGAGGTGGGTAGAATATAGTTGTGCAATAATTGGCTGTTGATTGCTGGTGTTGACTTCTTGATGTGTAGTGCCTCGCAAACGTCAAGCCGCCTGCTATCGCTGTATCTATCGATGATTTCTGTGTTGTTTACTAGGATTTCTCTGGCGATGGTTTGGTTATGGGAAGAGATTATATGTTCCTTAATGGAGCCCTGTTGTTTATGCATCGTTAAACGCCTAGAAAGAGATGTTGTTGTCTTGCCTATATACTGGGTTTTTTGGAGCTTACAGTCCCCAAGTGGGCATTTGAAGGCATAGACGACGTTAGTCTCTTTTAAAGCGTTCTGTTTCGTGTCTGGAGAGTTTCTCATGAGTAGGCTGGCCGTTTTTCTGGTTTTATAGTAAATCGTCAGTTGTATCCTCTGATTTTTGTCTGTAGGGATAACGTTTCTATTAACAATATCTTTCAGGACCCTTTCCTCTGTTTTATGAGCTGTGGAAAAGAAGTTCCTGTAAAATAGTCTAATAGGGGGTATAGGTGTTGTGTTAGTTGTCTCTTCGGAGGTTGCATGGCTTTTCACTTTCCTTCTTATGATGTCTTCGATGAAACCATTGGAGAAGCCGTTATTGACTAGAACCTGCCTTACCCTACAGAGTTCTTCGTCGACTTGCTTCCATTCTGAGCTGTGGCTGAGAGCACGGTCGACGTATGCGTTAACAACACTCCTCTTGTACCTGTCAGGGCAGTCGCTGTTGGCATTTAGGCACATTCCTATGTTTGTTTCCTTTGTGTAGACTGCAGTGTGGAAACCTCCGCCCTTTTCCATGACTGTTACATCTAGAAAAGGCAGCTTCCCATCCTTTTCCGTCTCGTAAGTGAAACGCAGCACGGAACTCTGCTCAAATGCCTCCTTCAGCTCCTGCAGATGTCTGACATCAGGTACCTGTGTAAAAATGTCGTCAACATACCTGCAGTATATGGCCGGTTTCAAGTTCATGTCGACTAAGACTTTTTGCTCGATGGTACCCATGTAGAAGTTTGCAAACAGGACACCTAGGGGAGAACCCATAGCGACCCCATCTACTTGCTTATACATATGCCCATCCGGGCTCAAGAAGGGTGCCTCTTTAGTACAAGCTTGGAGTAGTTTCCTCAGAATACTTTCTGGCATGTCAAGAGGAGTACAGGCTGGATCACGATACACTCTGTCGGCTATCATTCCGATTGTCTCGTCCACAGGTACGTTGGTAAACAGCGATTCTACGTCCAACGAGGCTCTTATCCCTGTGGCCCGTGCGCCCCGCAGTAAGTCCACAAATTCCTTTGGAGACTTCAGGCTGAAGGCGCAAGGAACATAAGGAGTCAGCAGGCCGTTGAGTCGCTTTGCCAATCTGTACGTGGGTGTGGGTATCTGGCTAATGATTGGCCGAAGTGGGTTTCCAGGCTTGTGCGTCTTGACATTTCCATACGCATATCCAGGTTTATATTCCCCAATGATCTTTGGCAGGTGGAGTCCGGATTTCTTGGCGTTCACAGTTTCGATCAGTTTGTTGACCTTTGCTTTTAATTCGGCTGTAGTGTCCTTCGTTACCCTTTGGAACTTAGTTTGGTCAGAGAGTATGATGTTCATTTTCGCCAGATATTCGTCTTTTTTAAGAATGACATATATTGGCGACTTGTCACCTCTCCTGACAACTATCTCCTTGTTCTCACGAAGGCTTTTAGCTGCCGCTCTAAGCTCGGGGGACAGTATGGTGCTTCTGTAGTTGCCTCGATTCTTTCCTCCTTCTGCAATAAGTTCTGCTTGTAAGGTATCTTTGGTAGTGACCTTCTTTTGTGTCTCGAGGTCGAATATGTCGTCCAACAGAATTTCCAACTCCACTTTCCGGGCCATTTCACTCGGTCTGGACATAACATGACAGTTTATGCCCAGATTTAGGAGAGTGACTTGGTCCTCAGTGAGGTTAATTCCTGCAAGGTTCAGGAAGCCATCTCTTGGTCGTGGAATTGCCATAGGTCCTCCATATAATGTTGTTAGTTTCTTGATAATCCTTGTTTCAGTGCTGAGGTGATGTTGGTCTGTGAGGATGTCGAGGTGTTGTTCAATGCGGGTACGGATACTATGGTCGATGTTGCTATTTCTCCACTCGTTTGTAGCATGAAGTAGTTGCGTTTTTTTGTCTTTGATTTCATTCTCTGCCTTGTATATCTGATCACGAATCAGATCCTGGCGATATTTTATCGTGAAGGCTTGATTCCTTGCTGCTGGGTCGTGCACTTTAACATTAGTATATTTTGGTAGCAGTCTTTCCTGTAGACATATTTTATTAAATATGACCGAAAAAGTAAGATTAATAATTCTAACACGAATTTTCTCAATCTTTCGTACATTATGCTTCACTGTTGGAGGTAAATCAAAAACCACCTCACTCAAATGTAATGCCACATCACCCTTCCCACCTCACTCAAATGTAGATATAAAATCAGGGAAACGCAAGTTCTAATCAGTTGTGTATTTGTAAAGTCTTTGAAAATGTAATAAGTTTTACGAAACGCGCCCGTGTCGCGTCAGACTAGAAATAAAAATGAATTTTGGAGAAGTGATTTTTGATTTACCTCCAACAGTGAAGCATAATGTACGAAAGATTGAGAAAATTCGTGTTAGAATTATTAATCTTACTTTTTCGGTCATATTTAATAAAATATGTCTACAGGAAAGACTGCTACCAAAATATACTAATGTTAAAGTGCACGACCCAGCAGCAAGGAATCAAGCCTTCACGATAAAATATCGCCAGGATCTGATTCGTGATCAGATATACAAGGCAGAGAATGAAATCAAAGACAAAAAAACGCAACTACTTCATGCTACAAACGAGTGGAGAAATAGCAACATCGACCATAGTATCCGTACCCGCATTGAACAACACCTCGACATCCTCACAGACCAACATCACCTCAGCACTGAAACAAGGATTATCAAGAAACTAACAACATTATATGGAGGACCTATGGCAATTCCACGACCAAGAGATGGCTTCCTGAACCTTGCAGGAATTAACCTCACTGAGGACCAAGTCACTCTCCTAAATCTGGGCATAAACTGTCATGTTATGTCCAGACCGAGTGAAATGGCCCGGAAAGTGGAGTTGGAAATTCTGTTGGACGACATATTCGACCTCGAGACACAAAAGAAGGTCACTACCAAAGATACCTTACAAGCAGAACTTATTGCAGAAGGAGGAAAGAATCGAGGCAACTACAGAAGCACCATACTGTCCCCCGAGCTTAGAGCGGCAGCTAAAAGCCTTCGTGAGAACAAGGAGATAGTTGTCAGGAGAGGTGACAAGTCGCCAATATATGTCATTCTTAAAAAAGACGAATATCTGGCGAAAATGAACATCATACTCTCTGACCAAACTAAGTTCCAAAGGGTAACGAAGGACACTACAGCCGAATTAAAAGCAAAGGTCAACAAACTGATCGAAACTGTGAACGCCAAGAAATCCGGACTCCACCTGCCAAAGATCATTGGGGAATATAAACCTGGATATGCGTATGGAAATGTCAAGACGCACAAGCCTGGAAACCCACTTCGGCCAATCATTAGCCAGATACCCACACCCACGTACAGATTGGCAAAGCGACTCAACGGCCTGCTGACTCCTTATGTTCCTTGCGCCTTCAGCCTGAAGTCTCCAAAGGAATTTGTGGACTTACTGCGGGGCGCACGGGCCACAGGGATAAGAGCCTCGTTGGACGTAGAATCGCTGTTTACCAACGTACCTGTGGACGAGACAATCGGAATGATAGCCGACAGAGTGTATCGTGATCCAGCCTGTACTCCTCTTGACATGCCAGAAAGTATTCTGAGGAAACTACTCCAAGCTTGTACTAAAGAGGCACCCTTCTTGAGCCCGGATGGGCATATGTATAAGCAAGTAGATGGGGTCGCTATGGGTTCTCCCCTAGGTGTCCTGTTTGCAAACTTCTACATGGGTACCATCGAGCAAAAAGTCTTAGTCGACATGAACTTGAAACCGGCAATATACTGCAGGTATGTTGACGACATTTTTACACAGGTACCTGATGTCAGACATCTGCAGGAGCTGAAGGAGGCATTTGAGCAGAGTTCCGTGCTGCGTTTCACTTACGAGACGGAAAAGGATGGGAAGCTGCCTTTTCTAGATGTAACAGTCATGGAAAAGGGCGGAGGTTTCCACACTGCAGTCTACACAAAGGAAACAAACATAGGAATGTGCCTAAATGCCAACAGCGACTGCCCTGACAGGTACAAGAGGAGTGTTGTTAACGCATACGTCGACCGTGCTCTCAGCCACAGCTCAGAATGGAAGCAAGTCGACGAAGAACTCTGTAGGGTAAGGCAGGTTCTAGTCAATAACGGCTTCTCCAATGGTTTCATCGAAGACATCATAAGAAGGAAAGTGAAAAGCCATGCAACCTCCGAAGAGACAACTAACACAACACCTATACCCCCTATTAGACTATTTTACAGGAACTTCTTTTCCACAGCTCATAAAACAGAGGAAAGGGTCCTGAAAGATATTGTTAATAGAAACGTTATCCCTACAGACAAAAATCAGAGGATACAACTGACGATTTACTATAAAACCAGAAAAACGGCCAGCCTACTCATGAGAAACTCTCCAGACACGAAACAGAACGCTTTAAAAGAGACTAACGTCGTCTATGCCTTCAAATGCCCACTTGGGGACTGTAAGCTCCAAAAAACCCAGTATATAGGCAAGACAACAACATCTCTTTCTAGGCGTTTAACGATGCATAAACAACAGGGCTCCATTAAGGAACATATAATCTCTTCCCATAACCAAACCATCGCCAGAGAAATCCTAGTAAACAACACAGAAATCATCGATAGATACAGCGATAGCAGGCGGCTTGACGTTTGCGAGGCACTACACATCAAGAAGTCAACACCAGCAATCAACAGCCAATTATTGCACAACTATATTCTACCCACCTCAAGACTCCGCTCCAATATAGAAGCATCAAGAAATATGGACCAATAGGCTTTCTACAAACACTTCTATTCAATATCCATTGTTCCGTGTTCTGTCTTGTGTTGATACTTTTAATACCCTATTAATATCCTCTAATGCCACATCATCCTTCCCACCTCACTCAAATGTAATGCCACATCACCCTTCCCACCTCACTCAAATGTAGATATAAAATCAGGGAAACGCAAGTTCTAATCAGTTGTGTATTTGTGAAGTCTTTGAAAATGTAATAAGTTTTACGAAACGCGCCCGTGTCGCGTCAGACTAGAAATAAAAATGAATTTTGGAGAAGTGATTTTTGATTTACCTCCAACAGTGAAGCATAATGTACGAAAGATTGAGAAAATTCGTGTTAGAATTATTAATCTTACTTTTTCGGTCATATTTAATAAAATATGTCTACAGGAAAGACTGCTACCAAAATATACTAATATATATATATATATATATATATATATATAAATATATATATATAAATATATATATATAAATATATATATATAAATATATATATATATATATTTATAATATATATATATATATATATACAACTTTAGAACACTTTCCCACCAGGAGACTCGAACCCTAGCCAGCACAGAAGCCTTCCAGCAACTGGCATAACAGGTACGCCTTAACCCTCTGCACCACCGCTCAGACCCTTAAAAGAGATGGTAATTTCGGAGTATTTAAATACACCAAAGATCAACACCTCCCAAGAGCTCCAGAGCAAGTGAGGGGTCATTTAGACGTTAATTTCATCAAGTCCCTGTTAATATGGGAAGACACAGTGTCTCTGCTTAAGGCACAACTCTCCTAAACACGAGAGTTAAGTATACAACTTTAGAACACTTTCCCACCAGGAGACTCGAACCCTAGCCAGCACAGAAGCCTTCCAGCAACTGGCATAACAGGTACGCCTTAACCCTCTGCACCACCGCTCAGACCCTTAAAAGAGATGGTAATTTCGGAGTATTTAAATACACCAAAGATCAACACCTCCCAAGAGCACCAGAGCAAGTGAGGGGTCATTTAGACGTTAATTTCATCAAGTCCCTGTTAATATGGGAAGACACAGTGTCTCTGCTTAAGGCACAACTCTCCTAAACACGAGAGTTAAGTATACAACTTTAGAACACTTTCCCACCAGGAGACTCGAACCCTAGCCAGCACAGAAGCCTTCCAGCAACTGGCATAACAGGTACGCCTTAACCCTCTGCACCACCGCTCAGACCCTTAAAAGAGATGGTAATTTCGGAGTATTTAAATACACCAAAGATCAACACCTCCCAAGAGCACCAGAGCAAGTGAGGGGTCATTTAGACGTTAATTTCATCAAGTCCCTGTTAATATGGGAAGACACAGTGTCTCTGCTTAAGGCACAACTCTCCTAAACACGAGAGTTAAGTATACAACTTTAGAACACTTTCCCACCAGGAGACTCGAACCCTAGCCAGCACAGAAGCCTTCCAGCAACTGGCATAACAGGTACGCCTTAACCCTCTGCACCACCGCTCAGACCCTTAAAAGAGATGGTAATTTCGGAGTATTTAAATACACCAAAGATCAACACCTCCCAAGAGCACCAGAGCAAGTGAGGGGTCATTTAGACGTTAATTTCATCAAGTCCCTGTTAATATGGGAAGACACAGTGTCTCTGCTTAAGGCACAACTCTCCTAAACACGAGAGTTAAGTATACAACTTTAGAACACTTTCCCACCAGGAGACTCGAACCCTAGCCAGCACAGAAGCCTTCCAGCAACTGGCATAACAGGTACGCCTTAACCCTCTGCACCACCGCTCAGACCCTTAAAAGAGATGGTAATTTCGGAGTATTTAAATACACCAAAGATCAACACCTCCCAAGAGCACCAGAGCAAGTGAGGGGTCATTTAGACGTTAATTTCATCAAGTCCCTGTTAATATGGGAAGACACAGTGTCTCTGCTTAAGGCACAACTCTCCTAAACACGAGAGTTAAGTATACAACTTTAGAACACTTTCCCACCAGGAGACTCGAACCCTAGCCAGCACAGAAGCCTTCCAGCAACTGGCATAACAGGTACGCCTTAACCCTCTGCACCACCGCTCAG
>NC_091207.1:4649152-4711652 GCF_040958095.1 Procambarus clarkii
CCACATAGTTTACACTTCGTGTCATTATCATGAACATCTATCCCATATTCCCAGTAATATTTGTACCCAAGCCTGAGCCGCATGTACACAGAGTCACTCCAAGCATTTCTCCTTTTACCATAAGTGAAATGGGTGTTTTGACTCACATACATGTAGTGTTGCATGGTTTGACTTCTCTCATACATTATCTCTCTCCTCTCCACTCCCGCCTGTGCCTGAATATTTCTGATTTTGCTTCTTATTTGTCTCATTGTGAATTCACATTCAATGTCAACTTGTGGTTTTGATGTGGCACGTTTGGCCAAGTCATCCGCCACCTCGTTGAGCACTATTCCAACATGAGATGGAATCCACATGAATTTCACACTATAACCTTTCAGCTGTATCTCAGTTATTCTTCTCTTACAGTCCTCAACTATAGACATGAAGACTGGGTTTCGACTGTTTAAGGACTCCAGTGCTCCTCGGCTATCGACAAATACAAAAACATTTTTGTTGTCATGACGTACTTCCTCCAAACACGCCAGAATGGCCTGCAGTTCAACTTGTGTGGATGATATATAATTACTAAGCCGGAGTTCAATTATCCTGTCCACAGTCCCAAACTCCGTATATTCCCTTATTAGGACACCACACCCTGCCCTGCCATCCTCCGCCACCGACCCGTCGCAATATACATGTAAACTGTTGCCTCTTGGTAACCGAGATATCATGCTTCCATACAAACACCGTAATTGTCCCGGTTCATGATGAATCTTTTTAACCTTGAGGGGTACAATCTCGACGTCTATTTTCTGTACTTTCCAGGGAGCAGACATATTACACTGTCGAGAGGGTTTACAGCAGTCAAGTACGTCGTATTCCCTGAAGTCATGAGCTAATCCCCTCGTGTAGCGTGTCTCCCTCAGTTTCCTGGAAGTGTGTACGTCACTCAGGCAGGTCTGAACGCTCTCAAACAGCTTATCCCCTCCTTTTCTCCGCATGAAATGAATAGATACTCTAGTGTTAATGTCACGGACTCTATCACACACACTCTGTAAATTTAATTCCATTCTCATTATTTCAATCATTGCATTTCTTTGACATCCAAGAATAATCCTCATAGCCTCGTTCTGTATCAGCTCTATTTTTTTAATTCTGCCTTGGCCTGTGTAAGACAATGCGGGTGCTGCGTAGTCTATCAGGGACCGAACAGTACTTATGTATAACATCCGCAAGATAGGTACCCCAACACCTTTACCAGAAAAAGCCAGTGCTTTCAGAGGATGCAGACGGGCTTTACATAAGGTGCTGATATGATTTATTTCAGCATTTTTACTCTCACATGTGTATCCAACATACATGCCCAGATACTTGTACTTCTGAACACGGCTCAGTTCCACACCATTTAGAGTAAGTGTTATATTTCTTCGTTTCCTATACTCGTATTTGGTTTTATCTGCATTTATAACTAAGCCTAACTTGTGACAGGTTGTACCAAGTATGTTAAGAGCAGTTTGAATTTTGTTCCCAGAAGTGCCTTGTATAAGAATGTCATCAGCATATATGATCGTCGTGACCCCTGGAGGATACATCTCTGATGCTAATCTGTTCATTAATACATTGAATAAGGTGGGACTTAATACTCCCCCTTGTGGGGTACCTAACTGAAACCTCCGTTCCTCAGACATGTATCCCTGGTAATACAACCTGACCTTTTCTGCCTTGTAGATAATCCCTTATCCAGTGTAGCAATCTCCCTGTTATTCCCAGATTGGCTAATTCGTATAAGATTACTTCCCCATTGGCTTTATCAAATGCTCCTTGTAGATCAACAAAAACTCTACAATTGTCATCCATATTAGACAAACACTTTAAGAGACAATCCGCAGTACTTTTACCTTTGATAAAACCAAAGAGATTACTGGACATGTTATCACCTACAAGGTAGAGTAGCCTATTTAACAAAATCCTTTCCATCATTTTACAAAAGCAGGATATTAAGGAGACAGGTCTGTAGCCTCCGTTTGACTTAGGGATAGGAATGATGACAGCCTCTTTCCATTTTTTTGGTAACTTTCCCTCTCTATAACTCATATTAAACAAATCAAGTAAGGGACTAGGTTTCATACCGGCTAAATAATTAAGTATGTCATACGTTACTCCATCTTTTTCCGGAGCAGTAGAGCTGCCACTTTTTATAGCATCCAGTAGCTCATCGTGAGTTATCTCAGTGCATGTTATAGATCTTGTATTTAAGGCACATAAAGTTACTCCATTTCTAATATTTTCCCATGACTCAATGGTGACTCTCGTGTCTTCAGGTAAGGACTCCATACCAGCAGCACTAGCCCATTTATCTACTAACTCATTAGCAACTTTCCCTGGATCTGAGTGAGCAATGAATTTGGTCTTACAACCCCTGACTTTATTTACTGCTCTCCATATGTCTTTAAGGTTCTTACTATTACCAATGGACTGAGCAAAGTCTTGCCAGTATGTGTCCCGCGCCTCCTTCCTCACCTGACTGCATTCCCTAGCCACTTCCAACATTGTATTTTTCTCTTCATCCCTCATTCCATTTTTTAACCATTCTTTATGTGCACTCCGTAGCATTCTCTCCCACCCCTTGACTTGCTGATCATTGGAATATTTAAATTTCTTAGGTCCATGCGTCTTGCTTCCCCTGCCCCCGTTATTTTCCCTCTGTACTAATTTCTCTATGTTCTCGACCATGTCCTCGTAAAAACTATCAACGCAGAGCGGCGTGTATTGTTGATACCAATCTCCCATATTTTGAATAAAATAATTTTTCATATCTTTATTAATATTTAGTCTTTTCCTTTGAAAGTAGACTTGTTTTTTTCCCCAGTGGTATTTCAACGTTCAAGGCAAAGTGGTCACTAGGTAGTTCCTAAACAACCCGAGCCTCCCCCATAATCCCCTGAGAGTTTAAAAGGCAGGCATAGTCAAGCCGTCCTCCCCTGATGTGAGTTGGTTCATTGTTTCCCAAGAGACAGGTATCTGGATGATCTTGTAGAAACTGTAACCACTTGACCCCATTAGCATTAATACTACCCACTGTCCCAAGGCTTGTGTGCCGAGCATTAAGGTCCCCAATGACCAGTGAAGGATTAGTATAAATGCAGTCAGGTAAATAGTTAGCGTCGAAGCAGTTCCTGGATACATACAAATTAACTACAATAAATTCCCCTTCCCTTAATGATAGTTTAACACAGACACTCTCTATACCTTGCGTTTTTGATGGCGGTTCTACTAACTCTGCTGGTATGGAGTTCTTAACATAAATCGACGTGCCTCTGATGTTATTTGCGGCGAAGAGGTTAAACCCTTTATAGCCATTTAATTTCAATAATCCTTCATTCCTATCCCCTGTCTCTTGGAGAGCTACAACATCAATATCATTTCCCATCACATAACAATGAACATCTGTAACCCTGTTTCTTAAACCATTAACATTCCATGACAACACTTTCAGTCTAGGGCCAGTCCTTGTGGCGAGAGCTGTGCAGAGATTGGCTGGCAGCCTGGTGGAGCCAGGCTGGCCAGGGAGGGTGCGGTGCACCGCAGGTATATAAGTCTGATATCTGGTTCGCTCTCCAGTACGTGCTGGTTGTTCTACGGTAGAGGTGCTGCTGACCAGCTTCGCTACCGCATCGTTGTCTTGAGGAAGTGATTCATATAGATTTTATTCAAGTTCAAGTACGTTTAATGAGACAAGAAAATACATCTCAAAGGGATAAAGTAGCTTAAGCTATTTCTACCCCGAATTCCCATCATTATATTTGGTGATATACTCATACTGAACAGAGATTGTCAAACATTTGAGTGCATACAGGTAAGCTTTTGTGTTATATGTCTATTACAGTTTACAATATGCAGGCAATGAGTCACAATAACATGGCTGAAGAATGTTGACCAGACCATACACTAGAAGGTGAAGGGACGACGACGTTTCGGTTCGTCCTGGACCGGTCCATTCTGGAATTGTGGTCCAGAACGGACCGAAACGTCGTCGTTTTAAACCTTCACCTTCTAGTGTGTGGTCTGGTCAACAGTTTAGAATATTTTGGTAATGTAGCTGAAGTACATATTCTGTACGATCTGCCGCTTTTCTGTTATATTATTCTGCTGTCTTCTCCACCTGGATAATATGTATATTTCTGTAAATACATTACACATGGGACAATTTGCTACTTTTCAGCAACATAGGGAAGCAAAACACTGGTCTCATCAGTTAGCCAAGAAATTATCGATTTCCTTGCTTTACAGCCTAATGAACAAATCAAGTTCAAGTTCAAGTATGTTTATTGAGATAAGCAATAAATACATCTCAAAGGGATAGAGCAGCTTAGGCTATTTCTACCCCCCTCTACTTCAAGTCCCTCAAGAGGCGCACAAATTCAGTGAGTACAAATAGACAAATAACATTACAAGAATCCCATTTAACATTGCAAGTTTATATAGTAAGTACAGCATATAATTGTTACACTCTCGGGGCAAAATTCTTGTAGCTCCTAAGTATACTGTCTATCATACCATTATCACACATCCAAACAATTTGATGTGGTACACTATTTATTTCCTTATTTCTATAGTTTTCAATAAGTTGACACTCTAATACATAATGTTCTAAGGTGTGGGCGTGCGGCATACTACATAATTTACACTCCTTATCTTTTTCACTGACATCAACACCGTATTGCCAGATATATTTGTATCCTAATCTTAATCTCATGTAAATTGAATCCTTCCAAGTAGACTTTCCTTTACCATAAGTGAAGGACTTATTTGAATTTATTATTGAATAATTCTTAAGTGTGTTACTACTGTCCACCATTGCCATTCTCTTTACCATTTCTTCACCCTCCTGGATCATCTTGATTCTTGTTTTTATTTGTTTCAAGGTTAACTGACATACAACATCAACAAGAGTTTTTTCAGTGGCTCTCTTCGCTATGTCATCAACTACCTCATTCAACAGTATTCCCACATGTGAAGGGATCCACATGAATCTTACTTTATACCCAGTTTTTTCTAGTCTCTTAACATTCTCTCTACACTCTATCACAATATTCTGATATACTGGGCGTCTGCTATTTAAAGACTCTAACGCTCCTCTGCTGTCAATAAAGAAGCAAGCATTTTTACCACATTTGACTACTTCCTGTAATCCTGCTAATACTCCTTCGAGTTCAGCCTGCGTTGAAGAGACATTGTCAGTTAAGCGGCGTCCAATAACAGTATCTACAGTGCCGATGTCAGTGTACTCCCTGATCAAGACTCCACATCCTGCCTTCCCATCCCTAGCTACTGACCCATCACAATATACATGTAGAGTGTTTTCTGTAGGCAGTTTTCTAATTATACAGTCATATGTTGCCCTTAGCTAATAAATACATCAGTATGTATTTCATACATACTTTTTTTCTTATGCAAGGGAGTAATTACTACATCTACATTATAATCCTCCCATGGTGGTGTAAATTTTCTCTTGGGCACAGCAATACACTCTGTAATAAAATCATACTTTATAACATAATTTATTCATATATACTCTCTTCTTCATCATACACTATTCACTACTTCCCACCTTTTGAACCGAGAGGATTAATTCATTAGCTCCCCCACCTCTCATTAATCTAATGGCAGAGGCTACATTTATCTCTTCAATTCTATCCCCAATACTCTGCAGATTCAACTCTATCCTCATTATCTCAATCATAGCATTTCTTGGGCATCCTAAGATAATTCTCATGGCTTCATTTTGTACCTTCTCCAACTTGCCCATCCTACCTTTACCAAAACAAGAAATGACAGGTGCAGCATAATCAATCAGAGATCTTACAGTACTCAACTTATATCATTCGTATGAACAAATCCACAAGGGCGTGACGAGGATTCGAACCGAGAGCATCCCAGACGCTGCCTTATTGGACTGAGCTACGACATGGTCAAAAGGAGTTGAAACCGAAGTTCTACTGAACTTACTGGATCCCTGAAGCCGCTTCGAGGCACAATCCAGGGTTTTACACACCTCCCTCCATGCACTCTAGCTATGTCAAAAGGCCAATCTCCCTCTTCGCCCTTACTTCATTACAATCAGAAATGAGTTGTTCTTCAGCTAAGATATAGCTGAAGAACGGTGGGTAGAATTCTACCCACCTCAAGACTCTGCTCCAATATAGAAGCATCAAGAAATATGGACCAATAGGCTTTCTACAATCACTTCTATTCAATACCCATTGTTTCGTGTTCTGTCTTGTGTTGATGAATTTAATACCCTATTAAATACCACCTCACCCCATCCACCTCACTCAAATGTAGATATAAACAAATCGGAGATGTGTAAGTTCTTTTCAGTTGTGTATGTGTAACTAAAGTCTTTGAAAATGTAATAAGTTTTACGAAACGCGCTCAAGTGTCGCGTCAGACTAGTAATAAAAATGAATTTTGGAGAATTGATTTTTGAATTACCAACAAAAGTGAAAAGAAATGTACGAAAGATTGAGAAAATTCGTGTTAGAATTATTAATCTTACTTTTTCGGTCATATTTAATAATATATGTCTACAGGAAAGACTGCTACCAAAATATACTAACATATATATATATATATGTATATACATATATATATATGTATATATATATATGTATATATACATATATATATATATATATATATATATATATATATATATATATATATATATATA
The DNA here is from genome assembly GCF_040958095.1 of Procambarus clarkii. Classification (NCBI taxonomy): domain Eukaryota; kingdom Metazoa; phylum Arthropoda; class Malacostraca; order Decapoda; family Cambaridae; genus Procambarus; species Procambarus clarkii. Next base: position 4,655,868 of record NC_091207.1, read on the forward strand.
TATATATATATATGTATATACATATATATATATATATATATATATATATATATATATATATATATATATATATATATATATATGTATATACATATATATATATGTATATACATATATATATATATGTATATACATATATATATATGTATATACATATATATATATATATATGTATATACATATATATATATATGTATATACATATATATATGTATATACATATATATATATATATATATATATATATATATATATATATGTATATACATATATATATATATATATATATATATGTATATACATATATATATATATATATGTATATACATATATATATATATATATATATATATATATATATATATATATGTATATATATATATATATATATATATATATGTATATACATATATATATATGTATATACATATATATATATGTATATACATATATATATATATATATATATATATATATGTATATACATATATATATATGTATATACATATATATATGTATATACATATATATATATATATATATATATATATATATATATATATATATATATATATATATATATATATATATATATATATATATATATATATATATATATATGTATATACATATATATATATATATGTATATACATATATATATATATATATATATATATATATATATATATATATATATATATATGTATATACATATTAGTATATTTTGGTAGCAGTCTTTCCTGTAGACATAAATTATTAAATATGACCGAAAAAGTAAGATTAATTCATTTTTATTTCTAGTCTGACGCGACACTAGAGCGCGTTTCGTAAAACTTATTACATTTTCAAAGACTTTAGTTACACATACACAACTGAATAGAACTTACACATCTCCGATTTGTTTATATCTACATTTGAGTGAGGTGGATGGGGTGAGGTGGTATTTAATAGGGTATTAAATTCATCAACACAAGACAGAACACGAAACAATGGGTAATGAATAGAAGTGATTGTAGAAAGCCTATTGGTCCATATTTCTTGATGCTTCTATATTGGAGCAGAGTCTTGAGGTAGGTAGAATATAGTTGTGCATTAATTGGCTGTTGATTGCTGGTGTTGACTTCTTAATGTGTAGTGCCTCGCAAACGTCAAGCCGCCTGCTATCGCTGTATCTATCGATGATTTCTGTGTTGTTTACTAGGATTTCTCTGGCGATGGTTTGGTTGTGGGAAGAGATTATATGTTCCTTAATGGAGCCCTGAGCTTATGCATCATTAAACGCCTAGAAAGAGATGTTGTTGTCTTGCCTATATACTGGTTTTTTTGGAGCTTACAGTCCCCAAGAGGGCATTTGAAGGCATAGACGACGTTGGTCTCTTTTAAAGCGTTCTGCTTTGTGACTGGAGAGTTTCTCATAAGTAGGCTGGCCGTTTTTCTGGTTTTATAGTAAATCGTCAGTTGTATCCTCTGATTTTTGTCTGTAGGGATAACGTTTCTATTAACAATATCTTTCAGGACCCTTTCCTCCGTTTTATGAGCTGTGGAAAAGAAGTTCCTGTAAAATAGTCTAATAGGGGGTATAGGTGTTGTGTTAGTTGTCTCTTCAGAGGTTGCATGGCTTTTCACTTTCCTTCTTATGATGTCTTCGACGAAACCATTGGAGAAGCCGTTATTGACTAGGACCTGCCTTACCCTACAGAGTTCTTCGTCGACTTGCTTCCATTCTGAGCTGTGGCTGAGAGCACGGTCGACATATGCGTTAACAACACTCCTCTTGTACCTGTCTGGGCAGTCGCTGTTGGCATTTAGGCACATTCCTATGTTTGTTTCCTTAGTGTAGACTGCAGTGTGGAAACCTCCGCCCTTTTCCATGACCGTTACATCTAGAAAGGGCAGCTTCCCATCCTTTTCCATCTCGTAAGTGAAACGCAGCACGGAACTCTGCTCAAATGCCTCCTTCAGCTCCTGCAGATGTCTGACATCAGGTACCTGTGTAAAAGTGTCGTCAACATATCTGCAGTATATGGCCGGTTTCAAGTTCATGTCGACTAAGACTTTTTTGCTCGATGGTACCCATGTAGAAGTTTGCAAACAGGACACCTAGGGGAGAACCCATGGCGACCCCATCTACTTGCTTATACATGTGCCCATCCGGGCTCAAGAAGGGTGCCTCTTTAGTAGAAGCTTGGAGTAGTTTCCTCAGAATATTTTCTGGTATGTCAAGAGGAGTACAGGCTGGATCACCATTGTTTCGTGTTCTGTCTTGTGTTGATGAAATTAATACCCTATTAATACCCTTGTTCTGTCTTGTGTTGATGAAATTAATACCCTATTAATACCACATTTTGTTCTGTCTTGTGTTAATGCCACATCACCCCTTCCACCTCACTCAAATGTAGATATAAAATCGGAGATACGTAAGTTCTATTCAGTTGTGTATTTGTGAACTACAGTCTTTGAAAATGTAATAAGTTTTACGAAACGCGCCCGTGTCGCGTCAGACTAGAAATAAAAATGAATTTTGGAGAATTGATTTTTGATTTACCTCCAACAGTGAAGCGTAATGTACGAAAGATTGAGAAAATTCGTGTTAGAATTATTAATCCTACTTCTTCGGTCATATTTAATAATATATATATATATATATATATGCGAACAAGCCTGAATGGTCCCCAGGACTATATGCGACTGAAAACTCACACCCCAGAAGTGACTCGAACCCATACTCCCAGGAGCAACACAACTGGTAACTACAGGGTGCCTTAATCCGCTTGACCATCACGGCCGGACAAAAGGAAGTGGTAGCCGAAGCTATTTGAACCACTTCCCCGCCGGCAACTCGGATGGTAATCTTGGGCATAGCATTTCACCAAATCACCTCATTCTTTGGGGCACACGTGAGGAACACAAATGCGAACAAGCCTGAATGGTCCCCAGGACTATATGCGACTGAAAACTCACACCCCAGAAGTGACTCGAACCCATACTCCCAGGAGCAACACAACTGGTAACTACAGGGCGCCTTAATCCGCTTGACCATCACGGCCGGACAAAAGGAAGTGGTAGCCGAAGCTATTTGAACCACTTCCCCGCCGGCAACTCGGATGGTAATCTTGGGCATAGCATTTCACCAAATCACCTCATTCTTTGGGGCACACGTGAGGAACACAAATGCGAACAAGCCTGAATGGTCCCCAGGACTATATGCGACTGAAAACTCACACCCCAGAAGTGACTCGAACCCATACTCCCAGGAGCAACACAACTGGTAACTACAGGGCGCCTTAATCCGCTTGACCATCACGGCCGGACAAAAGGAAGTGGTAGCCGAAGCTATTTGAACCACTTCCCCGCCGGCAACTCGGATGGTAATCTTGGGCATAGCATTTCACCAAATCACCTCATTCTTTGGGGCACACGTGAGGAACACAAATGCGAACAAGCCTGAATGGTCCCCAGGACTATATGCGACTGAAAACTCACACCCCAGAAGTGACTCGAACCCATACTCCCAGGAGCAACACAACTGGTAACTACAGGGCGCCTTAATCCGCTTGACCATCAAGGCCGGACAAAAGGAAGTGGTAGCCGAAGCTATTTGAACCACTTCCCCGCCGGCAACTCGGATGGTAATCTTGGGCATAGCATTTCACCAAATCACCTCATTCTTTGGGGCACACGTGAGGAACACAAATGCGAACAAGCCTGAATGGTCCCCAGGACTATATGCGAATGAAAACTCACACCCCAGAAGTGACTCGAACCCATACTCCCAGGAGCAACACAACTGGTAACTACAGGGCGCCTTAATCCGCTTGACCATCACGGCCGGACAAAAGGAAGTGGTAGCCGAAGCTATGTGAACCACTTCCCCGCCGGCAACTCGGATGGTAATCTTGGGCATAGCATTTCACCAAATCACCTCATTCTTTGGGGCACACGTGAGGAACACAAATGCGAACAAGCCTGAATGGTCCCCAGGACTATATGCGACTGAAAACTCACACCCCAGAAGTGACTCGAACCCATACTCCCAGGAGCAACACAACTGGTAACTACAGGGCGCCTTAATCCGCTTGACCATCACGGCCAGACAAAAGGAAGTGGTAGCCGAAGCTATTTGAACCACTTCCCCGCCGGCAACTCGGATGGTAATCTTGGGCATAGCATTTCACCAAATCACCTCATTCTTTGGGGCACACGTGAGGAACACAAATGCGAACAAGCCTGAATGGTCCCCAGGACTATATGCGACTGAAAACTCACACCCCAGAAGTGACTCGAACCCATACTCCCAGGAGCAACACAACTGGTAACTACAGGGCGCCTTAATCCGCTTGACCATCACGGCCGGACAAAAGGAAGTGGTAGCCGAAGCTATTTGAACCACTTCCCCGCCGGCAACTCGGATGGTAATCTTGGGCATAGCATTTCACCAAATCACCTCATTCTTTGGGGCACACGTGAGGAACACAAATGCGAACAAGCCTGAATGGTCCCCAGGACTATATGCGACTGAAAACTCACACCCCAGAAGTGACTCGAACCCATACTCCCAGGAGCAACACAACTGGTAACTACAGGGCGCCTTAATTCGCTTGACCATCACGGCCGGACAAAAGGAAGTGGTAGCCGAAGCTATTTGAACCACTTCCCCGCCGGCAACTCGGATGGTAATCTTGGGCATAGCATTTCACCAAATCACCTCATTCTTTGGGGCACACGTGAGGAACACAAATGCGAACAAGCCTGAATGGTCCCCAGGACTATATGCGACTGAAAACTCACACCCCAGAAGTGACTCGAACCCATACTCCCAGGAGCAACACAACTGGTAACTACAGGGCGCCTTAATCCGCTTGACCATCACGGCCGGACAAAAGGAAGTGGTAGCCGAAGCTATTTGAACCACTTCCCCGCCGGCAACTCGGATGGTAATCTTGGGCATAGCATTTCACCAAATCACCTCATTCTTTGGGGCACACGTGAGGAACACAAATGCGAACAAGCCTGAATGGTCCCCAGGACTATATGCGACTGAAAACTCACACCCCAGAAGTGACTCGAACCCATACTCCCAGGAGCAACACAACTGGTAACTACAGGGCGCCTTAATCCGCTTGACCATCACGGCCGGACAAAAGGAAGTGGTAGCCGAAGCTATTTGAACCACTTCCCCGCCGGCAACTCGGATGGTAATCTTGGGCATAGCATTTCACCAAATCACCTCATTCTTTGGGGCACACATGAGGAACACAAATGCGAACAAGCCTGAATGGTCCCCAGGACTATATGCGACTGAAAACTCACACCCTAGCCAGCACAGAAGCCTTCCAGCCTTTCTCCTGGTGGGAAAGTGTTCTAAAGTTGTATATTTCACTCTCGTGTTTAGGAGAGTTGTGCCTTAAGCATAGACACTGTGTCTTCCCATATTAACAGGGACTTGATGAAATAAACGTATAAATGACCCCTCACTTGCTCTAGTGCTCTTGGGAGGTGGTGATCTTAGGTGTATTTAAATACTCTGAAATTACCATCTCTTTTAAGGGTCTGAGCAGGTGGTGGAGCGGGTTAAGGCGTACCTGTTATGCCAGTTGCTGGAAGGCTTCTGTGCTGGCTAGGGTTCGAGTCTTCTGGTGGGAAAGTGTTCTAAAGTTGTATACTTCTCTCGTGTTTAGGAGAGTTGTGCCTTAGACTGAGACTCTCTTCCCACAACCAAACCATCGCCAGAGAAATCCTAGTAAACAACACAGAAATCATCGATAGATACAGCGATAGCAGGCGGCTTGACGTTTGCGAGTCACTACACATTAAGAAGTCAACACCAGCAATCAACAGCCAATTAATGCACAACTATATTCTACCCACCTCAAGACTCCGCTCCAATATAGAAGCATCAAGAAATATGGACCAATAGGCTTTCTACAAACACTTCTATTCAATACCCATTGTTTCGTGTTCTGTCTTGTGTTGATGAAATTAATACCCTATTAATACCACCTCTTGTTCTGTCTTGTGTTGATGAAATTAATATCCTATTAATGCCACCTCACCCCATCAACCTCACTAAAATGTAGATATAAAATCGGAGATGCGTAAGTTCTATTCAGTTGTGTATTTGTAAACTAAAGTCTTTGAAAATGTAATAAGTTTTACGAAACGCGCTCGTGTCGCGTCAGACTAGAAATAAAAATGAATTTTGGAGAATTGATTTTTGATTTACCTCCAACAGTGAAAAGATATATATATATATATATATATATATATATATATATATATATATATATATATATATATATATATATATATATATATATATATATACATATATATATATACATATATATATATACATATATATATATACATATATATATATACATATATATATATACATATATATATATACATATATATATATATACATATATATATACATATATATATATATACATAAATATATATACATATACATATATATATATATATATATATATATATATATATATATATATATATATATATATATATATATATATATATATATATATATATGTATATATATATATATATATATATATATATACATATATATATGTATATATACCTATATATACATATATATATGTATATATACCTATATATACCTATACATATATATATATATATATGTATATATACCAGCCTACTATGCAAGGCCCGATTTGCCTAATAAGCCAAGTTTTCTTGAATTAATAAATCTTCTCTAATTTTTTTCATATGAAATGATAAAGCTACCGATTTCATTATGTATGAGGTCAATTTTTTTTATTGGAGTTAAAATTAACGTAGATATATGACTAAACCTAACCATCCCTACCTAACCTAACCTAACCAGAACGCACTGAGAAGTGCGTTCTGGCTACTAGGTACGACATATATATATATGTCGTACCTAGTAGCCAGAACGCACTTCTCAGCCTACTATGCAAGGCCCGATTTGCCTAATAAGCCAAGTTTTCGTGAATTAATTGTTTTTCGACTACCAAACCTACCTAACCTAACCAAACCTAACATTTTCTGCTACCTAACCTAACCTAACCTATAAAGATAGGTTAGGTTAGGTTAGGTAGGGTTGGTTAGGTTCGGTCATATATCTACGTTAATTTTAACTCCAATAAAAAAAAATTGACCTCATACATAATGAAATGAGTAGCTTCATCATTTCATAAGAAAAAAATTAGAGAAAATATATTAATTCATGAAAACTTGGCTTATTAGGCAAATCGGGCCTTGCATATTAGGCTGAGAAGTGCGTTCTGGCTACTAGGTACGACATATATATATATATATATATATATATATATATATATATATATATATATATATATATATATATATATATATATATATATATATATATATATATATATATATATATATATATATATATATTAGTATATTTTGGTAGCAGTCTTTCCTGTAGACATATATTATTAAATATGACCGAAAAAGTAAGATTAATAATTCTAACACGAATTTTCTCAATCTTTCGTACATTTCTTTTCACTGTTGGAGGTAAATCAAAAATCAATTCTCCAAAACTCATTTTTATTTCAAGTCTGACGCGACACGAGCGCGTTTCGTAAAACTTATTACATTTTCAAAGACTTTAGTTCACAAATACACAACTGAATAGAACTTACGCATCTCCGATATTATATCTACATTTGAGTGAGGTGGAAGGGGTGATGTGGCATTAACACAAGACAGAACAAGATGTGGCATTAATAGGGTATTAATTTCATCAACACAAGACAGAACAAGAAGTGGTATTAATAGGGTAATAATTTCATCAACACAAGAAAGAACACGAAACAATGGATATTGAATAGAAGTGTTTGTAGTAAGCCTATTGGTCCATATTTCTTGATGCTTCTAAATTGGAGCGGAGTCTTGAGGTGGGTAGAATATAGTTGTGCAATAATTGGCTGTTGATTGCTGGTGTTGACTTCTTGATGTGTAGTGCCTCGCAAACGTCAAGCCGCCTGCTATCGCTGTATCTATCGATGATTTCTGTGTTGTTTACTAGGATTTCTCTGGCGATGGTTTGGTTGTGGGAAGAGATTATATGTTCCTTAATGGAGCCCTGTTGCTTATGCATAGTTAAACGCCTAGAAAGAGATGTTGTTGTCTTGCCTATATACTGGGTTTTTTGGAGCTTACAGTCCCCAAGAGGGCATTTGAAGGCATAGACGACGTTAGTCTCTTTTAAAGCGTTCTTTTTTGTGTCTGGAGGGTTTCTCATGAGTAGGCAGGCCGTTTTTCTGGTTTTATAGTAAATCGTCAGTTGTATCCTCTGATTTTTGTCTGTAGGGATAACGTTTCTATTAACAATATCTTTCAGGACCCTTTCCTCCGTTTTATGAGCTGTGGAAAAGAAGTTCCTGTAAAATAGTCTAATAGGAGGTATAGGTGTTGTGTTAGTTGTCTCTTCAGAGGTTGCATTGCTTTTCAGAATGGAAGCAAGTCGACGAAGATACGGTAAGGCAGGTCCTAGTCAAAAACGGCTTCTCCAATGGTTTCGTCGAAGACATCATAAGAAGGAAAGTGAAAAGCCATGCAACCTCTGAAGAGACAACTAACACAACACCTATACCCCCTATTAGACTATTTTACAGGTACTTCTTTTCCACAGCTCATAAAACGGAGGAAAGGGTCCTGAAAGATATTGTTAATAGAAACGTTATCCCTACAGACAAAAATCAGAGGATACAACTGACGATTTACTTTAAAACCAGAAAAACGGCCAGCCTACTCATGAGAAACTTTCCAGACACAAAACAGAACGCTTTAAAAGAGACTAACGTCGTCTATGCCTTCAAATGCCCTATTGGGGACTGTAAGCTCCAAAAAACCCAGTATATAGGCAAGACAACAACATCTCTTTCAAGGCGTTTAACTATGCATAAGCAACAGGGCTTATGCATAGTTAAACTGCATAAGTGTATATATATATATACATATGTATATATATACATATGTATATATATATATATGTATATATATATACATATATATATATATATATATATATATGTATATATATATATATATGTATATATATATATATGTATATATATATATATATATATATATATATATATATATATATATATATATATATATATATATATATATATATATATATATATATATATATTCAGTCTTGTTTACACCCCAGAAGTGACTCGAACCCATACTGCCAGGAGCAACGCAACTGGTATGTACAGGGACGCCTTAATCCGCTTGACCATCACGACCAAATTAATCAAATCACGGATTAAGGCGTCCCTGTACATACCAGTTGCGTTGCTCCTGGCAGTATGGGTTCGAGTCACTTCTGGGGTGTGAGTTTTCAGTTGTATATAGTCCTGGGGACCATTCAGGCTTGTTTGCATATATATATATATATATATATATATATATATATATATATATATATATATATATATATATATACATATATATATATATATATATATATATATATATATATATATATATATACATATATATACATATATATATATATATATATATATATATATATATATATATATATATATACATATATATATATATATATATATATATATATATATATATATATATATATATATATATATATATATATATATATATATATATATATATATATATATATATATGCAAACAAGCCTGAATGGTCCCCAGGACTATATATTTCTAGTAAACTTCCTAGAGAAGAAAGAGAGAAATGTTTGAAGAGAGAAATGAAAGAGAGAAGAGTGTTTACTAGGAGAAATCCTAGTAAACAACACAGAAATCATCGATAGATACAGCGATAGCAGGCGGCTTGACGTTTGCGAGGCACTACACATCAAGAAGTCAACACCAGCAATCAACAGCCAATTATTGCACAACTATATTCTACCCACCTCAAGACTCCGCTCCAATATAGAAGCATCAAGAAATATGGACCAATAGGCTTTCTACAAACACTTCTATTCAATATCCATTGTTTCGTGTTCTGTCTTGTGTTGATGAAATTAATACCCTATTAATACCCTTGTTCTGTCTTGTGTTGATGAAATTAATACCCTATTAATACCACATTTTGTTCTGTCTTGTGGTAATGCCACATCACCCCTTCCACCTCACTCAAATGTAGATATAAAATCGGAGATACGTAAGTTCCATTCAGTTGTGTATTTGTGAACTAAAGTCTTTGAAAATGTAATAAGTTTTACGAAACGCGCCCGTGTCGCGTCAGACTAGAAATAAAAATGAATTTTGGAGAATTGATTTTTGATTTACCTCCAACAGTGAAGCGTAATGTACGAAAGATTGAGAAAATTCGTGTTAGAATTATTAATCTTACTTTTTCGGTCATATTTAATAATATATATATATATATATATATATATATATATATATATATATATATATATATATATATATATATATATATATATATATATATATATATATATATATACATATATATATATATATACATATATATATATATATATATATATATATATATATATATGTATATATGTATATATGTATATATATCTATATACATATATATATATATATACATATATATATATATATATATATATATATATATATATATATATATATATATATATATATATATATACATATATATATATATATATACATATATATATATATATATATATATATATATATATATATATATATATATATATATACATATATATATATATATATATATATATATATATATATTATTAAATATGACCGAAAAAGTAAGATTAATAATTCTAACACGAATTTTCTCAATCTTTCGTACATTACGCTTCACTGTTGGAGGTAAATCAAAAATCAATTCTCCAAAATTCATTTTTATTTCTAGTCTGACGCGACACGGGCGCGTTTCGTAAAACTTATTACATTTTCAAAGACTTTAGTTCACAAATACACAACTGAATGGAACTTACGTATCTCCGATTTTATATCTACATTTGAGTGAGGTGGAAGGGGTGATGTGGCATTACCACAAGACAGAACAAAATGTGGTATTAATAGGGTATTAATTTCATCAACACAAGACAGAACAGAAACAATGGGTATTGAATAGAAGTGTTTGTAGAAAGCCTATTGGTCCATATTTCTTGATGCTTCTATATTGGAGCGGAGTCTTGAGGTGGGTAGAATATAGTTGTGCAATAATTGGCTGTTGATTGCTGGTGTTGACTTCTTGATGTGTAGTGCCTCGCAAACGTCAAGCCGCCTGCTATCGCTGTATCTATCGATGATTTCTGTGTTGTTTACTAGGATTTCTCTGGCGATGGTTTGGTTATGGGAAGAGATTATATGTTCCTTAATGGAGCCCTGTTGCTTATGCATCGTTAAACGCCTAGAAAGAGATGTTGTTGTCTTGCCTATATACTGGGTTTTTTTGAGCTTACAGGCCCCAAGTGGGCATTTGAAGGCATAGACGACGTTAGTCTCTTTTAAAGCGTTCTGTTTTGTGTCTGGAGAGTTTCTCATGAGTAGGCTGGCCGTTTTTCTGGTTTTATAGTAAATCGTCAGTTGTATCCTCTGATTTTTGTCTGTAGGGATAACGTTTCTATTAACAATATCTTTCAGGACCCTTTCCTCCGTTTTATGAGCTGTGGAAAAGAAGTTCCTGTAAAATAGTCTAATAGGGGGTATAGGTGTTGTGTTAGTTGTCTCTTCGGAGGTTGCATGGCTTTTCACTTTCCTTCTTATGATGTCTTCGATGAAACCATTGGAGAAGCCGTTATTGACTAGGACCTGCCTTACCCTACAGAGTTCTTCGTCGACTTGCTTCCATTCTGAGCTGTGGCTGAGAGCACGGTCGACGTATGCGTTAACAACGCTCCTCTTGTACCTGTCAGGGCAGTCGCTGTTGGCATTTAGGCACATTCCTATGTTTGTTTCCTTAGTGTAGACTGCAGTGTGGAAACCTCCGCCCTTTTCCATGACTGTTACATCTAGAAAAGGCAGCTTCCCATCCTTTTCCGTCTCGTAAGTGAAACGCAGCACGGAACTCTGCTCAAATGCCTCCTTCAGCTCCTGCAGATGTCTGACATCAGGTACCTGTGTAAAAATGTCGTCAACATACCTGCAGTATATGGCCGGTTTCAAGTTCATGTCGACTAAGACTTTTTGCTCGATGGTACCCATGTAGAAGTTTTCAAACAGGACACCTAGGGGAGAACCCATGGCGACCCCATCTACTTGCTTATACATGTGCCCATCCGGGCTCAAGAAGGGTGCCTCTTTAGTACAAGCTTGGAGTAGTTTCCTCAGAATACTTTCTGGCATGTCAAGAGGAGTACAGGCTGGATCACGATACACTCTGTCGGCTATCATTCCGATTGTCTCGTCCACAGGTACGTTGGTAAACAGCGATTCTACGTCCAACGAGGCTCTTATCCCTGTGGCCCGTGCGCCCCGCAGTAAGTCCACAAATTCCTTTGGAGACTTCAGGCTGAAGGCGCAAGGAACATAAGGAGTCAGCAGGCCGTTGAGTCGCTTCGCCAGTCTGTACGTGGGTGTGGGTATCTGGCTAATGATTGGCCGAAGTGGGTTTCCAGGCTTGTGCGTCTTGACATTTCCATACGCATATCCAGGTTTATATTCCCCAATGATCTTTGGCAGGTGGAGTCCGGATTTCTTGGCGTTCACAGTTTCGATCAGTTTGTTGACCTTTGCTTTTAATTCGGCTGTAGTGTCCTTCGTTACCCTTTGGAACTTAGTTTGGTCAGAGAGTATGATGTTCATTTTCGCCAGATATTCGTCTTTTTTAAGAATGACATATATTGGCGACTTGTCACCTCTCCTGACAACTATCTCCTTGTTCTCACGAAGGCTTTTGGCTGCCGCTTTAAGCTCGGGGGACAGTATGGTGCTTCTGTAGTTGCCTCGATTCTTTCCTCCTTCTGCAATAAGTTCTGCTTGTAAGGTATCTTTGGTAGTGACCTTCTTTTGTGTCTCGAGGTCGAATATGTCGTCCAACAGAATTTCCAACTCTACTTTCCGGGCCATTTCACTCGGTCTGGACATAACATGACAGTTTATGCCCAGATTTAGGAGAGTGACTTGGTCCTCAGTGAGGTTAATTCCTGCAAGGTTCAGGAAGCCATCTCTTGGTCGTGGAATTGCCATAGGTCCTCCATATAATGTTGTTAGTTTCTTGATAATCCTTGTTTCAGTGCTGAGGTGATGTTGGTCTGTGAGGATGTCGAGGTGTTGTTCAATGCGGGTACGGATACTATGGTCGATGTTGCTATTTCTCCACTCGTTTGTAGCATGAAGTAGTTGCGTTTTGTTGTCTTTGATTTCATTCTCTGCCTTGTATATCTGATCACGAATCAGATCCTGGCGATATTTTATCGTGAAGGCTTGATTCCTTGCTGCTGGGTCGTGCACTTTAACATTAGTATATTTTGGTAGCAGTCTTTCCTGTAGACATATATTATTAAATATGACCGAAAAAGTAAGATTAATAATTCTAACACGAATTTTCTCAATCTTTCGTACATTACGCTTCACTGTTGGAGGTAAATCAAAAATCACTTCTCCAAAATTCATTTTTATTTCTAGTCTGACGCGACACGGGCGCGTTTCGTAAAACTTATTACATTTTCAAAGACTTCACAAATACACAACTGATTAGAACTTGCGTTTCTCTGATTTTATATCTACATTTGAGTGAGGTGGGAAGGGTGATGTGGCATTAACACAAGATCATTGGGGAATATAAACCTAGATATGCGTATGGAAATGTCAAGACGCACAAGCCTGGAAACCCACTTCGGCCAATCATTAGCCAGATACCCACACCCACGTACAGACTGGCGAAGCGACTCAACGGCCTGCTGACTCCTTATGTTCCTTGCGCCTTCAGCCTGAAGTCTCCAAAGGAATTTGTGGACTTACTGCGGGGCGCACGGGCCACAGGGATAAGAGCCTCGTTGGACGTAGAATCGCTGTTTACCAACGTACCTGTGGACGAGACAATCGGAATGATAGCCGACAGAGTGTATCGTGATCCAGCCTGTACTCCTCTTGACATGCCAGAAAGTATTCTGAGGAAACTACTCCAAGCTTGTACTAAAGAGGCACCCTTCTTGAGCCCGGATGGGCACATGTATAAGCAAGTAGATGGGGTCGCCATGGGTTCTCCCCTAGGTGTCCTGTTTGCAAACTTCTACATGGGTACCATCGAGCAAAAAGTCTTAGTCGACATGAACTTGAAACCGGCCATATACTGCAGGTATGTTGACGACATTTTTACACAGGTACCTGATGTCAGACATCTGCAGGAGCTGAAGGAGGCATTTGAGCAGAGTTCCGTGCTGCGTTTCACTTACGAGACGGAAAAGGATGGGAAGCTGCCTTTTCTAGATGTAACAGTCATGGAAAAGGGCGGAGGTTTCCACACTGCAGTCTACACTAAAGAAACAAACATAGGAATGTGCCTAAATGCCAACAGCGACTGCCCTGACAGGTACAAGAGGAGTGTTGTTAACGCATACTGTCGACCGTGCTCTCAGCCACAGCTCAGAATGGAAGCAAGTCGACGTAGAACTCTGTAGGGTAAGGCAGGTCCTAGTCAATAACGGCTTCTCCAATGGTTTCAGTCGAAGACATCATAAGAAGGAAAGTGAAAAGCCATGCAACCTCTGAAGATACAACTAACACAACACCTATACCCCCTATTAGACTATTTTACAGGAACTTCTTTTCCACAGCTCATAAAACGGAGGAAAGGGTCCTGAAAGATATTGTTAATAGAAACGTTATCCCTACAGACAAAAATCAGAGGATACAACTGACGATTTACTATAAAACCAGAAAAACGGCCAGCCTACTCATGAGAAACTCTCCAGACACAAAACAGAACGCTTTAAAAGAGACTAACGTCGTCTATGCCTTCAAATGCCCACTTGGGGACTGTAAGCTCAAAAAAACCCAGTATATAGGCAAGACAACAACATCTCTTTCTAGGCGTTTAACGATGCATAAGCAACAGGGCTCCATTAAGGAACATATAATCTCTTCCCACAACCAAACCATCGCCAGAGAAATCCTAGTAAACAACACAGAAATCATCGATAGATACAGCGATAGCAGGCGGCTTGACGTTTGCGAGGCACTACACATCAAGAAGTCAACACCAGCAATCAACAGCCAATTATTGCACAACTATATTCTACCCACCTCAAGACTCCGCTCCAATATAGAAGCATCAAGAAATATGGACCAATAGGCTTTCTACAAACACTTCTATTCAATACCCATTGTTTGTGTTCTGTCTTGTGTTGATACTTTTAATACCCTATTAATATCCCCTCTTGTTCTGTCTTGTGTTAATGCCACATCACCCTTCCCACCTCACTCAAATGTAGATATAAAATCAGGAGATACGTAAGTTCTATTCAGTTGTGTATTTGTGAACTAAGTCTTTGAAAATGTAATAAGTTTTACGAAACGCGCCCGTGTCGCGTCAGACTAGAAATATAAATGAATTTTGGAGAATTAATTTTTGATTTACCTCCAACAGTGAAGCGTAATGTACGAAAAGATTTAGAAAATTCGTGTTAGAATTATTAATCTTACATTTTTCGGTCATATTTAATAATATATGTCTACAGGAAAGACTGCTACCAAAATATACTAATACATACATATATATATATATATATATATATATATATATATATATATATATATATATATATATATATATATATATATATATATATATATATATATATATATATATATATGTATATATATATATATATAAGAGACTGAGACTCTCTTCCCACAACCAAACCATCGCCAGAGAAATCCTAGTAAACAACACAGAAATCATCGATAGATACAGCGATAGCAGGCGGCTTGACGTTTGCGAGGCACTACACATCAAGAAGTCAACACCAGCAATCAACAGCCAATTAATGCACAACTATATTCTACCCACCTCAAGACTCCGCTCCAATATAGAAGCATCAAGAAATATGGACCAATAGGCTTTCTACAAACACTTCTATTCAATACCCATTGTTTCGTGTTCTGTCTTGTGTTGATGAAATTAATACCCTATTAATACCACTTCTTGTTCTGTCTTGTGTTGATGAAATTAATACCCTATTAATGCCACCTCACCCCATCCACCTCACTAAAATGTAGATATAAAATCGGAGATGCGTAAGTTCTATTCAGTTGTGTATTTGTAAACTAAAGTCTTTGAAAATGTAATAAGTTTTACGAAACGCGCTCGTGTCGCATCAGACTAGAAATAAAAATGAATTTTGGAGAATTGATTTTTGATTTACCTCCAACAGTGAAAAGAAATATATATATATATATATATATATATATATATATATATATATATATATATATATATATATATATATATATATATATATATATATATATATATATATATATATATATATATATATATATATACATATATATATATACATATATATATATATATACATATATATATATATATATATATATATATATGTATGTATATATGTATATATGTATATATATCTATATATATATATATATATATATATATATATATATATATATATATCTATATATATATATATCTATATATATATATATATATATATATATATATATATATATATATATATATATATATATATATATATATATATATATATATATATATATACATATATATACATATATATCATCGTATCTTTTAACATCTGGGGCTTTTGATACCAACGATGCTCTGAACCTCCTCACAAAGTGCCTGTCTTTGTGCTGACTTATTTATTTCCTAAAAGTGTGCTCTCTCCATCCCTAATTAACAGAATATGTGGACTCTACCTGTCGTTGTTTTGCTGCTCTATAGTGAGGTTTGTATATTTATATACTTGATTATACCACTCGAGATATAAGTATCTGAGAAAATAAGTATTCCTTGTGTGCTCAAAATTTTTCAATGATTATTCTTACCATATTTGCTTCAGGCCTACCCAGCCTCCTGACATCTGATAAACTTAAGTCTTCCACCTTGCCTATAAGGTTATCTAACATTGTCTCAATGAGTTCCTTGTCATTCTTGTCTTCTGTCTCGAGATTTCCTTTAACGAGTTTTTTTTAAGTCTGTGCCTATTCATGGTTTCTGTATCCATTTCTTAAGCATCTGGATCCCTATCCAGAACTCATCCAGAACCTCATTCCCTGAGTTCCTTTCTGGTGTCTGATTACCCCCGGACGCCTGGTTGGCCGTTGTTGTTGTTTTAGATTTAGCTTCTCTGAACGAAATGTCCATACATCACGGAATATAGTGAGCCCGTAATTGAGTTCGATTATTCGTGATAACCCTGTTACTGTGATATTCGGGTCAAAAGTCTTAAATGGAGTTGGGGTTTCCTCCTTTTCTCCCATTTATTTTCTGTTTCTGTTTTAGCGCACTGGTTTTAGTCATGTTTTAATAACAATATCTTGGTGACGGATATAAATGTACAGTACACATCTATATTATCGTAGATACTGTCGTAGCTCAGTCGATTAAGGCAGCGTCTGGGATGCTCTCAGACGTAGGTTTGAATCCTCGTCACGACCTCTGTGGATTTGTTCATAGATGTACAGTGTTTACTTTTGTGTCCTTTTCTTCAACCGCTTTTCTAACCACTGTAGTCACTGCATCCCTATTCGGAGCTCTGCCTTCATTAGCCGAGTTCCCCTCGAGTGTCTGGTTACCCCTCCCCCCCCCCCCCCTAGAGACGCCTGGTTGGCCTATCCATACGTGTATCATCTAACTTTTTTTTTGGAGGTCTATAACTTCTTTCATCAAAACCTTTTGTTTTTCCTGCAACTTATTCATCACCTTGTGGCCTTCAATGTGTAGTCATTGTAGTCAACAATCTGTTGGGTGCATGTAGATATCAAGACTTCCCATTCATTTCAGACAGTCACTGGCAGAGTTACACATTAAGTACTCGTCTGTAAATTAACACTTACAGACAAGTACTTTATATTAACTATGTTAACAGAGTCTCACGGTCATGAAACCTAAGGAAACAGGGAACTTGCCTCCCGCCACTTATATGGCCATACAGAGTGAACTAAGTGAATACACTTGAGATAATCTCTCTTTTTTGCACTGCTAAATACAAGAAATTCGACTGCCTACATAAAACACTTGTCAATTTAAACGCAACACTGCACAGCGATAATAAGATCTTAACACAAAACTGTACACATCAAATTACATAACAATGATATAACAATAAACACAACTCCTGTAAAATATAACACAATAACATGTCAACAATATTCACAATGTAATCACTCTTATGCAACTAGTCCACTGACCTCGTACTGTGTATTTTTAATTACACTAATCTACACTGAGACGGTACTGAAATACTTAGTATCCACGAGTCTCACGGACTTCGTTCAGTGTAAAATAAATACATAACACAGGCATATATTACACTGAACACTGCGGTCACAAATGACCCTAAATAGGTAATCATTATGATCAGACAATTACACACGTGTCTCGTGTCACCTCTCAGGCTGTCGGCATGACAAGGCTAACACAGTTACCTTGCTCTCAGACTTCCGTATATGGTAGACGCTGGATGAAGACCTTACACAAACTGCATGGCTGAGATGTGGGAATCATCACGAGGTAACAATGTACAAAGATAAAAATTAACACTTACGGTATTCGTTGACCTCCTTCAATCACATCCAGACACGTTCACACCTCGCTAACTCGGCGATGACCGTTCACTTGGAATGTGTCAACTGAGCTCCACACGATGAGTGGTGTTATCCTGTCAATAGCAATGATTACACCTTGCAATTAGTCGCACGTGACCTACGTGCAGGTTGGTCCTGTGGTATATAATCACACTTATTGCAGGAGAATTCGTGCGAGTACTCCAAATATCACAGTAAGAAGGTTATCGGAAATACACGAATTCAATAACGGGCTCACCATTGCCCGTGTTACATGGAAATTTTAGTTCAAAGTAACTAATCTAAAACAACAACAAAAACTATTCCTTACCACCCTGTCCACAGCTGTGATCCTTTCTCTCTCTCTCTTTTCACTCTGGGAAGCCTCACCAGGACAAGGGCAAACACCTGTTAACTATACATATTTAATTAACAAAGAACATGTACGGTACACTAAATAAAATAAATAAGAATATCAGCCTAAACATTTTAAGCTACTATAACCTAGTTGCAATCCAATACCATCCTGGCTTCACCAGCTGTCTATATCATGTGGTTCCCCAACTTCTGGCTTGCCACTTATTTAACCCTCACCAAGTGGATTAAATCTCGCTGTAGTAATATTGAACAGTCAGCCTAGAATATATATATAACTCAGCCTATGGCTGTAACACTAGAAACATCAATATTACACAGGGTTGGTACAGTGGAATGTATTACAACTCCACTGTGTACAGCAAACAGGCATATTGAAGACTGGGAGGACCAGTATCATCAACCCAATCTGAGCTGTTTGCCATACAACAGGCATTCACATATATGATTGCACAAAACACTCAAAATGCAACCATACACGCAGACTCAAAAGCTGCACTTCAAATATTAGGAAAAAACAGTGAAAAGACAACGTTACCTTCAAGTGTTTCAAGGGCTTAGCGTCCCTGCGGCCCGGTCGTCAACCAGGCCTCTTCGTTGTTGGACTGGTCAACAAGGCTGTTTGACGCGGCTGCTCGCAGTCTGAGGTATGTATCACAGCCTGGTTGATGTGGAAATAATTACCACCATTTTGTATCTTGGAGCAGTCGCTAAAGGCAAAAGACTCAACATCACCCTAAACTGAATCCCATTCCATATTTGGATGGGATCCAGTTTAATCTCATTCAATCCCATTAAATGAGAAAGCCGATAAAATGGCTAAATTGATAACTCTCGTCATCCAGTGATACATAAAACAATCCAACCCAGCCTAGAGAACATAAAAAACATCATCACCAAAATCACTTACACCTCAACAAAGCCTATCTACACCAAAGACTAGCAGAAGGTTCGCCCTCTGCAATATGGTATCTTCAGGTCACCAAGTAAGAAAGGTTAAATTACACACAGAAATCACAATAGCGTGATGCATCAAATAAAAAAATCCACAAGCGCCGTGACGACAAGGTTCAAGCATCCCCGAACCACAAGGTTCGAATCCTCGTCACGGCCCTTGTGGAATTGTTCAAAGGAGGTTAAATATTCCAAAAGGAATCCACAGGGAAACAACAGTTCGGTTATAAAGACTAAGTCTAGCACAGAGGTCTTACACATGCACAGAGGTCACGAACTCTCCGTAGGGTGCAGTCGTACCTCCACAGATCTCCACCAGTACCAGTATCAACTCATGATACTGGTAATGGCTCCAAAGGGCCACCACCTACAGGCTATTCATGCCCGTGCCACCTTATGGGTGGCTTAATCTTCATCAATCAATCAATCTACAAATGCGATTAGGAGATTGGTGAACCCCGACAGAGTGAATGCATCTTCTACCAAACAATCACAAAAAAATCACTATTCTCCGTGTAATGTGAAGCAACCAGCGACTTTTGAAGAGCTTTATAAGTGTCCGAATCTTGCAGTAACCACCCTGAAGCAATCAACACTGCCACTCTTCTGGTCAAAAAAGATGTCCAGCACCTGGACACTCTCATAAATACTGTCAAGCAGTATCTTCCACCGCGATAGCAGCCTGACGATTAAATGCGACCTTAGCACACTGTATACATTTACTGAACAAAATTTTTACCACTTACGGGCTATTCATGCCCGTGCCACCTCTTGAGTGGCTTAATCTTCATCAATCAATCACCTCTCTACGCCCGAAACTCCTCTTGCCCACACTCAGCAGAATGCATGTCTTTCCAGACAGTTAAACTACTGGCTCTCACAGAATCTTAAAGCAACGACCACTGTGGTGTGGCTGAAGTGCTCTCATCATGTGTTATCAGAGTTGTACTGAGATAGTAAACATCGGGGTCCTCGCAACCAGTAAAGTAGAATAAAAACCTTGCACATAAATGCACATGCTTGCACCAATGCCTTACTTATGCCTTACAAGCTGCAGATAATATAATGGATAATAGCACGAACTCGAAAGACTTTGAAAGAGAAATTAACAATATGCTCATGCACTCAGCTTCTGGGCCTGACTCACGGAATTCAATGTTCTTAAAGAAATGTAAAGTACCAGTAGCGCGAGCACTCAGCGTAATATGGAGAAAGAGCCTAAATACAGGGGAGATACCAGCAGCACTTAAATCTACAGATATAGCTCCTTAGCACAAGCGGGGGAGTAAAGCCTTGGCAAAAAATTATAGGCCAGTTGCACTAACATCACACATAATAAAAGTTTTTGAAAGAGTGATTAGGAATCAGAGTTCTAGTTTTATGGAAAATAATGAATTACACAACCCAGGAGAACATGGATTTAGAGCGGGAAGATCCTGTCTGTCACAATTACTCAATCACTATGACAAATCACAGAAGCTCTAGAAGAAAAGCAAAATGCAGAGGTAGTATACACGACTTTGCAAAGGCATTCGACAAATGTGATCATGGAGTGATTGCACACAAAATGAGGTCAATGGGAATAACTGGTAAAGTAGAACGCTGGATACTCAATTTCCTGTTAAACAGAACACACAAAGAGTAACAGTCAATCAAATAAAATCAAGTCCAAGTGCAGTTAAAAGCTCTGTACCTCAAGGTACAGTCCTTGCACCTCTGCCGTTCATTATTCTAATATCAGATATAGATAAAAATACAAGTCACAGCTTTTGTGACATCCTTTGCAGATGACACAAAAATCAGCATGAATTATCTCTGCTGAAGACATGGAAAAATAACAAGCAGATATCAACAAAGTTTTCGATTGGGCAGCAGAAAATAACATGATGTTTAACAGCGATAAATTCCAGGAACTCAGGTACGGCAAAAATGGGGACCTGAAACATAATACAGGGTACAAAACATAATCGAATCTGCCCATAATAGGTAAACAGCATGTCAAGGATTTGGGAATAATGATGTCCGACGATCTAACGTTTAGGGAGCATAACCAACAAATATTGCGTCATCCAGAAAAATGATAGGATGGATTAAGAGAACTTTCAAATCCAGGGATCCCATCACAATGGTTGTACTGTTCATGTGACTTGTGTTGTCTCGTCTTGAGTACTGCTCAGTACTCACTTCCCCCTTCCGAGCAGGAGAGATTGCTGAAATAGAGGGAATGCAGAGAACATATACGGCACGCATAGATGCGATAAAGCCCCTAAAGTATTGGGATCGTCTCAAAGCCCTCCACATGTACTCACTAAAAAGAAGATGAGAGAGATATCAAATAATATACACATGGAAGATACTGGAGGGCCAAGTACCAAATCTACACAGTAAAATGACAACGTACTGGAGTGAACGATATGGAAGAAAATGCAGATTAGAACCAGTGAATTACACACAGAAATCACACTAACGTGATGCATCAAATGAACAAATCCACAAGGGCCGTGACCAGGATTCGAACCTGAGTCCGGGAGCATCCCAGACACTGCCTGAACCAATGTAGAGCAGGGGTGCCATAGACACAATCAGAGAAAACTGTATAAACATCAGAGGTCCACAGTTGTTCACCACCCACCCAGCGAGAATAAGAAATATTGCCGGAACAACCGTGGACATCTTCAAGAGGAAACTAGATTGTTTCCTCCAAGGAGTGCCGGACCAACCGGGCTGTGGTGGGTATGGGGGCCCACAGTTGTTCACCACCCACCCAGCGAGAATAAGAAATATTGCTGGAACAACCGTGGACATCTTCAAGAGGAAACTAGATTGTTTCCTCCAAGGAGTGCCGGACCAACCGGGCTGTGGTGGGTATGGGGGCCTGCGGGCCGCTCCAAGCAACAGCCTAGTGAACCAAACTCTCACAAGTCAAGCCTGGCCTCGGGCCGGGCTTGGAGAGTAGAAGAACTCCCAGAACCCCATCAACCAGGTATGCTACCTATGCATTAAGTGTGCACAGCTGACAGTCAACTCCATTGCTCGATGTGTGCAGCACCCTTACGCAATTCAAGTCAATGGGAACTCGCCAACTCTCACAAGTAAATTCTTTTGTAGTCATTTGTTTACATCAGTGAAAATCTAAAATAAATGTTTACAGTGTAGGTTCCAAATATATGGTTTCAAATGCGATGAGAATGAATTGTGAAATTTTGTTTCTGTGGTTGGAAGAAAACGCGCACAGAGTGGGGGACTTATTTTATTTTAATAATAATAATAATAATTAATTATTAAATACAAATAATTAATTAATAATAATAATCATAATAAATGATTAATTATAACGATAATCATTAAATGAAGAAGCATAATAGCTAATTATAACGAATAAATAGATAATTAAAGTGGAAAATTAATTATGGTGACTAATAATGATTAGTGAATAACCATAAATTATTATACTGAAATAATATTAATGGATAGCCGTTATAATGATAAAGTATTAAATCAATTACAATTAATAGTTACATGTCTAATTAGTAATTGAAAGTTGCATTATTTGAATTTACACTAATTACAATTCTTGGCTTATGACTTTGGGGGTTCCAGCGGAGCACCCCCAAAGATAACACAATTATGTTGCAAGATCGAACAAGTGTCCCCAGAAACCTGCTTGAGCACCTTCCCTTGGAAAGGAAACAGGGGATGCAGAGGATCCTGGGAGGAGGGTAGGTGTTTTGTAGTGTAGCGGCTGCGGAGGAGGCAAACAGAGGTCGCCGAGTCCGTGGGCGCGGTTTTAAGTACCCCGCTTGGTGCACGCGCAACTTAGGGGGTTAGACTCAACTCTTAATAATACGTTTTCTTCCCACAGAAACTTCACCGCTTTGTGAAAGCAGTGTCTATTTTGGTTGGAAGAAAATGCACACAGAGTGGGGGACTTATTTTATTTTAATAATAATAATAATAATTTATTATTAAATACAAATAATTAATTAATAATAATAATCATAATAATAAATGATTAATTATAATGATAATCCTTAAATAAAGAAGCATAATAGCTAATTATAACGAATAAATAGATAATTAAAGTGGATAATTAATTATGGTGACTAATAATGATTAGTGAATAACCATAAATTATTATACTGAAATAATATTAATGGATAGCCATTATAATGATAATGTATTAAATCAATTACAATTAATAGTTACATCTCTAATTAGTAATTGAAAGTTGTATTATTTGAATTTACACTAATTACAATTGTTAGTATTCTTTGTTTATCACTTTGGAGGTTCCAGCAGAGCACCCTCAATCCCGTGAGGGCCAGCGGCGCGGAACCCCCATCCCTGAAGGGTGAGCGGGAGCTGGCCGCTATAAGTAGGAACTTGACTGTTCGCTACTGTGGCCGTAACCGTGCCCGTATGCCCGGAAAGGCCGTTAAAAGACAGTCAGGTTCCCTTGACTGAAAAAGGTACCATTCAGGGTCTACTAGGCAGATGCTGCAAACTGAAACAGCTTCCTTGGTGGGCCGACGGAGCACCATCTTGACGAGCCATGGGGCGTAGAGAAGCGGGATAGCACACAAACAGTGACCTTGGGAGGAGTTCATACTGCAGGGTTTGTACCCCATGCAGGTAGTGCTTTTCACCATGGCGAATGACTGGTCGATCCCGTGTATATCTTCGTCGCTGGAGCCCGCCCTCACAGAGAAAAGTCCTACAAGGCTGGCCCCAAAGGCGGGTGTGGGAGAGTGGACGCTGTCCACCCCGAAGCCGACTCCCCAGGGTCGACCCCGTATCAGTCGTTGTCGCTGTGGCGAGCCCCACTGATGTGGAGGGGAGGTGGCAGCATAGAGGCATGTAGGTCGCCTCCCCAGTATACATCTCACGGTGGGCATGAGATCAGTGGTTCGCCTTTTGCGTCCCATCCCGTGTTCCTCGATCATCAATGGTTTTCCTCGTGCGCATTCTATAGTGGATCTACAAGTATTAAGGCAGTCAGGGTGGGCAGAGGCGGGCATGTAGTGGTAACGTGACGGGCAAAGGCACAGTTGAGGGGGACCAACACCATAAGTGTACTGCTGGCAACTTAGGCTGAAAGAGTGGGGTTAACTGGATGCAACACCTGTTGCGAAAGGGCAGTAATGGGTAGACTTGAATGAAGTCCCAAGCATAACTGAGTGGGGAGTAACTTGGAAGCCTAGTAATGGTACTGCCAGAAACAATAAGATCTAACCCGGGAAAAGTCGGACGCCTCCTCAGTGGGAACTAGGAGAAATAGTGAACAACAGCGTCAAGGAGTTAAGTAAGCTCCAGCACAGCAATTACTAATAATAAGACAAATTATAAGTCAATGTTAAAACACAGAGCAGACAGTGGACTGAAAGTGGCCCCAAATGACTGCATTAGAGTGCAGCGATGCCCATGTCACTATGCAGCGGGTAAATACTAAATAATGCCAACAGGCCAAGGTAAGAAGATGTTAAGCGGGTATCGAACTGCGAAACCATTTACGCACAAATAAGACTAATTATAACTGTAAAGAAATTATTATTAAGAATGGAGAGAAAATGCGATTTTTTCTTTCATTCTTCCCCCGGGAAAATTCTCGGCTGGTACACGCCATCTGGAGGCTCGACAGCTGGAACATTGCAGCTGCAGCATCTTGGGATGGACACCACCAGGTGTCAACTTCAGCAGCTGGGACATCCTCGGCTGGATACCACCATCTGGAGCCTCAGCTGCTGGATCTTTGGCTGGAACCTCGTCAGCCGGAACATCAGCAGCTGGGACTGGCCCCAGGTCGGCTGGGACATGCTCAGCTGGAACACCGCCAGCTGAGCCTTCGGCTGCTGGATCATCGGCGGAACCACATCAGCCGGAACGTCAGCGGCTGGAGCAACTTCAGCCGGAATACCACGGAATGGGACATCAGCTGCTGGATCATTGGCTGGAACCTTGTCAGCCGGAACTTCAGCAGCTGGCACATCCTCAGCTGGATACCACCATCTGGAGCCTCAGCTGCTGGAACCTCGTCCGCCGGAACATCAGCAGCTGGGCCTCGATCATCGGGCATAACACCACCAGCTGGGCCATTAGCTGCTGGATCATCGGCTGGGACCACATCAGCCGGAACATCAGCAGCTGGGTCTGGCCCCAGGGCAGCTGGGACATTCTCAGCTGGTACACCACCAGCTGGGCCATCGGCTTCTGGATCATCGGCAGGGACCACATCAGCAGCTGTTGACCAGACCACACACTAGAAGTTGAAGGGACGACGACAAAATCGACTTGAGAATGGTCCAGGACGGACCGAAACGTCGTCGTCCCTTCAACCTCTAGTGTGTGGTCTGGTCAACATACTTCAGCCACGTTATTGTGACTCATCGCCTGCATCAGCAGCTGGATCTGGCCCCAGGGCAGCTGGGACATGCTCAGCTGGAACACCACCAGCTGGGCCATCGGCTGCTGGATCATCGGCGGGAACCCCATTAGCCGGAACATCGGCAGCTGGTACACGGCGGCAGGCTATATAAATATATATAATAAATATATATTTATAAATATAAATATTTGTATAAATAAATAAATAAAGGAGTAGGCCCAGCCAGGGCAGAACTGAAGAGTCCCAGCCAGACCATAGAACAGCAGATGCCCAGCCAGGGCAGAACTGAAGAGTCCCAGCCAGGCCATAGAACAGCAGATGCCCAGCCAGGGCAGAACTGAAGAGTCCCAGCCAGGCCATAGAACAGCAGATGCCCAGCCAGGGCAGAACTGAAGAGTCCCAGCCAGGCCATAGAACAGCAGATGCCCAGCCAGGAGCGGAACTGAGGAGGACCAGCCCAGAGCATAAAACTGAAGAGGCCCACCCAGGGCGTATAACTAGAGAGACCCCGGCCAGGGCTTATTAACTGAGGCGTCTGTATTTGTATTTGTATAATAGAGGTGTATTGTATTTGTTTGTATTTGTATTTGTCTCAGCCTGGAGCCTAATACCGAAGATGTGTGTCCGTATAATTCTGCCAAGGCCAATGACTGAAGAAGTTCAAAACCCAACCAGGAACATATAGCTGGAGAGACCCTATCCAGTGCGTATAACTGAAAGGGGAAGGGGCCATCCCATGGCATAGGAGAAAGAAGGGCCTCGGCCTGGGTCAAAATAATAAATACACAGACATGGATAAAACGTAGTACTGTAAAGACACATAAGAAATAAGTAATGATTCCACTGCTTGAAACCACTTACCGTGATTATCGTAATAAATTAATAAATAATTATGGAGGATAATAATAAATAGATAAAGCAAATAATAAACATAACTAGACATAATAACTAATAATTATTTGTAAATAATGAATGGAATTCTTCTGAATCGAATCTAGTATTGATTCGATTACTAGTATGCTAGTATTGAGTCTGGTTGGACATGTATATGAGTGGGATTGGCTGGTTATAGATAGGAGCTGCCTCGTATGGGCCAATAGGCCTTCTGCAGTTACCTTTGTTCTTATGTTCTTATGTTAATCTTCCGAACGAAGCGGCAACAGGGCGGCCCCGCCACTAGCGCAGTAGGGGATGCCGGTAGCGCCCATAGGAACAGAGCTGAGTCGTAGAGTGGGCCTCCACGACCCACCACCCGCCGTCGTGCCCATCTACGGGCGTGGTGCTGGAGGGGTCCGCCATGCCGGCGGGCCTGAGTGGGTCAGGCCCGTGGTTTAGTAAACTGAAGTGGCCCGGTGCTGATAATAATGAAAATGTGTCCAGCTACAGGGCGTGGAGCTGGAGGGGGTACAGCTAAGGGCGTAACAGACGGGCCCAACTAAGGGGGCTAACTGACGTGCCCGCAGGCAGGCAAATAAGAGGAGGGTCAAAGAAATATAGATAACCGGAATAAAATGTAGGACTGTAAAGTCACATAATAAGTAATAAGACCACTGCTTGAAATCACTTGCCCTGTTTAACTTAAAACAATAAATTAATATGGGATAAATAAAGATGAGGGATAATAATAAACAGAGAAAGGTGAATAGACATAACTAGAAATAATGACTAATTAATAATTGAGAACTACATTTGTGTGTACTGCAACATTGCATTGGCTAACTGGCACTAGGCTCTGTTAATAATGTGCCACGACTCATTCTCTTTAGTTGCATCTTTGCAGTACTGGTGTACTGCTCAGTTTTGCTTATACGACATCGATTATTGTAGTACAGGCAGTTGTTCTCTACACAATAATTAATAAAAATAGATTAGTAATAATTATAATAAAGAATAATAACAATAAAGAATATCAATAATATAGGAATAATTGATAGGATTCATCTGAATCGATTCTAATTATTGATAATTATTGATAATAATTACTTCTAATCGAAGTAATTATTGTTCTTATATTAAAGTATAATATAAGCATAAAGAAATCTTATTTTTTTCTTAAAGTAAAGATTTTTAGTAGCTGAAGTGGCCCAAAGCGCCTAGCCGCATGGGGGGGGGGGGGCGCCCCACCTCCCAACGATGCGGCACCTACTCGCTGACATAGGGGAGCCCTGCACGTGCACACTACGTGGCCCCCAGGCCCGGTCGCCGCCCGCAGGAGGCCCTCAGGGCGTGAGCGAACCAGGTCCCCTGGGAACAAACCCACCGGAGTGAGGAGGCCACAGAGTGCCTGTTGTGGGAACCGACCTGTGAGATTTATATTTATTTAATTTATATGAATTTATATTTACGTTAATTTATATACTTAGATAGCAATTTGTATAATGATAAGTGGACTGTATTTCTGCAATAATCTCATAATCTCACAAATCGATCCTCTACACATTAGGGGGGTTTATATTTATATGTATGCAGCCAATCAAACTACAGAATTAACTACATACATTGAAGAGGTTCCTTATCTTATAGTACAGCAGGCTAGTCCACCAGGTATAACTAGGGTGTAGACACCAAATTATCCTCTTTGAGGTAGCTTCTACGTGCTGGTAACTGATGCACAAACATGCTTCCTCGTCTTGACCTGTTAAAAGGGCGCTAGCTGTGAAGCCAGAAACCTATATATGACAAGCTATATCAGAGAAAATACTGTACATGGAACAATAAAGACCTGGCTTAATTACCTTTAGTTTGAGGCTTCCACGTGCTCTAACCGGGTCACCCTATATAATGACATTAATGGCCATAAATGAAAGATACATGGGTTTCGGAAAGAACACTTAACTTGAATTGTAGACATCGTGTTGGAGATGGCACCTTTGGTTTCCATAACACTACATCCAAGTAAAATTAACCGGAGCCGTATTTGCTCCTGTGAGCCTCTGGTCTAGTATAAACAATGGCTGTTTAACACTCCATACTATTGACGTTACTGGCCGACATTGTCCAGATATGATAGGAGCCGAATTTGCTCCACACGTCTCGGAGGTGACACAACAATGGCTGCCCCCCTTCCTCACTCTGACGCCTGGCTTACATTGTCCACATTTCAGAAAGTGATAGAAGGGTCACATTTACTCTACTTTAATATTGATAATTAAGTTAATTTATATAAGATGTTTTTATGATGGTAAAGTCCAAAGACTAATGTATTTAAGAATAATTCCCACCATAATAGGTGGTGAATTATAATAGTGTGTGGTGATGATATCCCGTTTTCTTTAGACGGTAATTCCACTACAAGTTACGTTTTCTATGGTTAACTTGTTTATACAACACAGCTCTTATCTGTCTGTATGATATATTAAATGGTGTCGGATTTTCCGACACCTGTTTACGTGGGACGACACCCACAGCGTGGTGCGGCACCGGCCCGCGGGCGAGAGCCCAGCATGCCCACACCACGTGGCCCTCAGCCCGGGCGAGAGGCGAGCCAAGGCCCCAAGGGCAGCCCCCAGAGGCAAGAAAGCCGTAAGGAGCCTGTCCACGTCTCCCACGCCGTACCCTGGGCACGGATACTAGGGCACGCCGTGCACACCTCCGGGCCCCTAGGGACGCCCCCTAGGGCAAGGAAACCAGTAGGACGTTCCGCATGGGCCATGCGAACCACTAGAGACCCGCACGGGCATGCCTCGTGGCCCAGGCGCCCACTAGGGCGAGGGTGAAGCAGAGCTCCTAGGGGCAAGCAGCCACTGAGAGCCTGGCCAGATGGGCGACACCACCAGATGTGGCGCCCACCCTCGGGCGTTAACGAGCCCGCACTGTACA
The DNA here is from genome assembly GCF_040958095.1 of Procambarus clarkii. NCBI lineage: Eukaryota > Metazoa > Arthropoda > Malacostraca > Decapoda > Cambaridae > Procambarus > Procambarus clarkii. The sequence goes on from NC_091207.1 coordinate 4,686,207, forward strand.
CGCCTCGTGGTCCAGGCGCCCACTAGGGCAAGGGGCGAAGCAGTGTCCCCAGGAACCACACCTAGGGCAAGCAAGCCACTGAGAGCCTGGCCAGATGGGCGACACCACCAGATGTGGCGCCGCCTGCCCTCGGGTATTAGGGAGACCCACACGTGCATGGCACAACACACACGCCCGGGCACGGCATCGAGGGCGGGAAGGGACCCCGCCGTACAGCCCGCACGGCTAGCTCCCTAGAGAGGGCAAATAAACCTGGGAGGCAGCTAGCTACTGCGTCGCAACACGCACGACAAGGGACACGGCGCTGGGCACACGCCTAACACTGGGGACATCCCTAACTAAAACAGGGCGCCCCACACGCTGAGCGTGGTGGGGAAAACATGGGCAGGACTGTACCTTAGGATAATTGAGATGGGCAGGCTGCTCCTTCACTCAATCAGGAGTCCCGTGTGGGCCGCCCATGTAGGCGACGTGGGCCGGCGTGGAAGGCTATAAGTCGAAGGTGAGTAGGCTTCTGAGGTACTTGGAATCGTAGTCCACGTGTAACAGGATGGCGGCGGAGCGTTTTGAAGTGTAGCGGCTGCGGGGGAGGCAAACAAAGGTTGCCGAGTCCGTGGGTGCACTTTTAAGTACCCCGCTCGCTGCGTGCGCAACTTGGCAGGTTAGACTCAACTCTTAATAATACGTTTTATTCCCACAGAAACTTCACCGCTTTGTGAAAGCAGTGTCTATTTCTCCGTTTTTTATAATGCATTACTTTTAATAAATTCGTAAACATTAATAATGAAACTTTACATATGGTTTGGGTCTATATATTTACTGAATATAAACTATCCAGGATTCCCAACTCAGGTTTAGCAGGAAACTACACAGTAAAACAATCAAGTTTTAATTAATTTATACATTCACAAGTTCTCATTTTCTTTGAAAACCTTGTAGGCCTATGTTTCATATACAAATGTTAAAAAAAATTATTTTGTGTAGGATAAGTTGGTGTACTGTATTTGGTAAATTTAACAGGAAGAGATGTAATTCAATGTAGGGGTGAAATAAATTATCTACTGAGCACCTTCTTTATGTTTCAGGTTACACTGAAACATTTTTTAATGGCAAGTTCAGTCATATACCAGAGTCCACACATGGGCAGCACAGGACCTGTGTGTTCGATGGCAAATCCAAGACTACAGCGAGTTCAATATCTTGACCAGTTATGCAAAGGAAAATATCAAAGAAACCAAAATACATCACAAAGTTGCCAGCACCAAATAAGATCACAATTAATGTCTTATTCCAGTGAACAGCAAAATAAAATGCTGGAATGTACAAATAACTTAATTCCGATTTGTAGAGACTTTAGATACAGCAGTGTTTTTAGAAAAAGTGAGAAATTAAATCAATTTGTTGAACCAGCTGAACGATCATTAAAAGATGCATTGTGCTTCCTTTGCAATAGAACTATAAAAGAAAATCACTTTGAAGAACATTTGTTCTTCGGAGGAGTCAGATGTACACTGTGTCATGAGCAGTTTTTGAATTGTCAAGACTTTCAGTTAATGAAAGTTAACAATAAAATGGTGATGGTGCCATGTAAACACTCATTACAATACTGTAGTGACCCATTTGACTTTATGGGTGAAAAACTCTTGGGTAACTCCACTAGCCGCATGAATGGCTCAGTAATTCCTTTATCTGTGCTGAAAAAGCTTTCATTTTATGTCAACATACTGGATGTCCTGGAGAATAAAGACCCGTGGAGATCAGCAATTTTTAAATGCAAACTACTTTTTCTGTCTGTTACAAAGTCATTAGGAAATATGAAGTCATTGTCTAACTTAAATTCTGATATTGTTAAATCTATACCAGTTATAACACCAACACCAGTGCAAGAAAATAGCTACAGAACTGACAGAGGGAAACTTGATACAACTGGCAAAGAGAAATTTCATGCCACAGAAAGCTTCGAAACTAGTCAAGATATTTATATACCATTGAAGCAAAATTGTTACAAGAGTAAGAGGCAAATTCCTGAAGATGATGCGGAGGATCTACTTCTGTCTGAAGAATATGATTTTGAGCAACTGGAGCAGTCAGTAGAGTATGTTGAGGTAGCAGGTCTTATTAAGTATCCTTATTCCACCTGCGACAAGAAGCCTAGACCTCATAAGAAACGGAAAGGCATAAAGTCTGGTCTAAGTCCCTATAATTAAAGAAAAAGATAAACCTGAAGAACAAACCATTGAATATATAGAAACTCCAGAAAATGGTTACTATTTTGTTGTTCGTCAAGCAATAGAGGAATGTCCAATGTGTTATACAGTTATTTGCCCTTCCGAATTTAATGTGAATAGTAAAACATTTCTCATGACCACAGTTTGCAGTTACTGTTTCCTAACTATATATATAAATATTGAGGGCCGTGATAATGTGTCCATTTGTGACAGATGGTATTAAAAAGGCACAACAGTCTTCATCTTCAATTGAAAATAAAGTGTAAATTTTTAAAGCAATAGAAATACTTAATAATAAAAATTTCTTTACTGAAGTGTATGTGTTCCGTTCCAGTTTAAATAAAATTAATTTTGCTTAATATAGTTTTTAAATCCAAAGATATTTTTAATATAAATGGGTGCTGGTGAAATACTGCCCCTAGATTCTAAATAAAACCAAATGCATTATATAAGGTTTAACTCTATAAAAACATTTTTTGTATGAAATTTACTATGATTTATCCTACCATCATATACATTTTAAAGAACATCTTGCCAGTGTGTTCTTTAAAATGCATATGATAACAAGACAGTTACAAAACTCCAGATAGGTTACCCCTTCTGTAAGGATTGTAATATTACAGATTCTCCATGACAATGCTGTGAGAGTTTGTAACTTGTGAGAAGTTTTGGAATAAATTGTAATTGGTATAAGGAATTTTAGCTCGGAAAATTTCTAAGAATTTTCTTTATTCTTTAACCTTTATTCCTGTCGTGATATTCAACTAGGTCGCCTGAGGAAGGACTTGCTTAGCTAACACACCAGTGTAGTAAACAGCTCATTCCTCACTTTGGGACCATGTATGAACAATTGACTAGGCGCGAGCAAACGCCGAGACCCCAATGAAAATTGAAATCCCCCTCACTAGGCCGCCGACCTTCGCCAATTCGCCGAAGCGAATCTAACGAGTAGGTCACGGGCTCTCACAACAATAATTTATTGTTGTGTGGTGCCGTATATTTGATCTAAAGCTCAGAACTAGTCTCAACTTTATTAGTCGAGTGTGAAGAACATTTGCATAACAAAAATAATGTGTGGGGGTGTAACGAAAAGACAGTGTTAACCATAACAACTTAGTTTATTCAATAAAGTACTAACTACTACAAAAAAACAAAAGAAATATAAATGACGTTACTCGAAATCCTTCCTGTGACACTATCAATGACAGCTAGACACCAGCCCCTCGGACTGCATAATGAACTAACTCGAACATAAGCGTGACCACAGAGGAATCAACAAGAAACAAGAACTAACAGATCTATAATCACAATTACAACAAATGACAGAGTAGGTTCTGAAACACGTCTCCAGTAACCTCCTAACTGTTCTACAGCCTCAGTGCAGTCTACACCTGCAATGGCGGTTGCAATGCAATCAAATCAGTAGTCTTTCAGTGACAACAATAACTAATGGGTTCACTGGCAACTCCAGCAACCCTTCCTCCAATTAATCCTTACGTTAACACTCCGTCCCACGGACGATCAATAACAATTGATTTACGTTAATAACACAATAACATTTACGTTAATAACACAATAACATTTTCGTTAATAACAAGGTAACATTTACGTTAAATTAATAACTCTTACAACTGTCACTAGTAATGCGGAAATTACACAACACTCTACCCGTCGAGCATTCAGTGAGAAAATCCCATTAATCTCTGTACTTTCAGACAGCTGATTAATCTCTTTACTAGTTACGTTAATTTACGTTAATCGGTTACTAATCACTCAGCGATGGTAAACTCTGATTTACAATGTCCAAAGTGCTAAGAGAACGGTAATCACTCGTGATTACCTTTAGAGTAATTAATTACTATCCTCAAGATCAATACTTAAACAATTAAAATACGCAACCTTTCACACTGGCTCAGCAATTTACATTAAGGTATGAATTCCGTCTAAGCCTTCCATACTCAGACCAATTCAGGTGGCTAATAACAGTAATTAGCCCCACGTTTACGTTATTCTAAAATGACGTTACTCCTCCCACGAGTCAATCAAGTGCCGGTACTTCCGGGCAGATAACGACGTTACGTTAATGGAACAATGTAGCCTTCGTGTGAGTCGATCAAACAAGGATCGAGGTTAATTACTTGGACTTCCTGAAACACGTCAATTACCCGGCCCACTGACCGTTAATTACGACAGACAATACTCTAATTCTTATCTGGCTGATGGCTAGGCTCCTCGAGACTACCGTAGCTGCTTGCAGGAAAGTAAATCAACCCAAACGTATTCTACGTTACTCAAATTGTCAAAGAACAAATTCTCTTAAAGCAATAGGGCGTTCCCTTGGTTACGTTATATTAATTGCCTCGCAATCACCTCACTGAATACTGGACTTCGATGTCCTACCAGATAACAGGAGAATATATGTGTACCCAAGTACTCGTCTACAGCCGAGTTCCCACACGACAATGACAAATCACACTAACAAACCACAGTGATTTACGTTACAATCCGGTTGCAATGACAATACTGCAGAACCTAGTAAAATAACATACAGGACATGAACCCTCTAGAACACTGCCCCACAATGACTTTACTGAACTGCAATCACCTATGGTGATTGCTCAACACTAGCAACAATCACCATCAAATAACAATCCCTTTGCAATAACACGCGGCAAGTACTCTAATTTCCCAATATTAGGATACTGCACACAGTTACTTACTTACTGTTGCAAATGACCCCAATGCTCTCAATAACCCCTAGAACATAGGTCAATATATATCAATCACCTCACAGTAAATAACCCAATAACACTGGGCACCGTGACACTACGATTATATATATATATATATATATATATATATATATATATATATATATATATATATATATATATATATATATATATATATATATATATATATATATATATATATATATATATATATATATATATATATATATATATATATATATATATATATATATATACCTCTAGCTGGAAGAAGGGGGACCCATAGCCTCGGAGGAAACCACACATAACGCATTAGAGGGAATGTTTAGATCCCCTCCAATACATTTTCTGTGTGCTTTTCTCCTACCACCCCCTTCCTTTTTCATTTTTTGTGCTTTATTATGCATTTGATGGTTACAAGATATACATGGGTTGATACAAAAATAATTCGAATTCCTCTGAATTTGGACTAGTGCCCAAGACGCAACAGGCATTTCCCCTCTGAATCGCAACACTGAGGCGCTGGAACAAGAAACTTTTTGCTCTCTGGTCTTTTGTAGCGCTGATCAATTTGTCCCCCAATTCCTTCAGGAACTTCAATGCACATTTTCCCCACGAACCGAGGGTCTCCGAGCCGATCGGAACAAAGTTGTAGCAGTGTGCTAGACCTCTGTATTTAATAATTTTCTGCGATTCCCTGAAAGAAGCAGCACGACCGCTTTCACGTGTGCTGTAGTGGAGGTAGGTACTGGCCAGTGTGGCAGCGCACGTGTAGTCCCATACCACTTGCTTACCATCCTTCCAAGGTAGCAAGGTGACCCCATCAGGGCGCTTCTGAGGGTCGTTAGGTCTGGATAAGTGTGGTTCTCTTTGTGCCGGGCAGCGGGCTGTGGCGAGGCTCCTCTTGATGATGTCGTTGACTTCTTCATGTCTTGCAATTTTACCCTGTGATTTACGACATACCAGACCATGACGACCATATTGGTCTGCCATCGCAGTTCCGCAGATGCACCTATGTTCGGTGAGGATGGGGGCGGCAAGGCGAAGGGCAACTCCAATGCGGAGAGCGTCATGACTGAGGCGAGTTCCCAGGGCTGCATTGGGCATAGCAAATAAAAAATCCCCGGCGTGGGGTGCTGTTTCCGCTAGGAGGCGGGCTTTGTTTTCAGCATCAGCATTGTCAATCATTGCTGTGACAGTCTTTTCCATTATGGGGCTATCCCAGTGGGCCTGCTTGTGGTCTTTTGGGACTTGTGGTCGGGGTTGAGGGTGTGCAATGGTGTCCCATTGTCTGGCTGCTTCGATGAACTGTTTGATCATGAGTTCCCGCTGTCTCTCTCATACGCTCTGGTAGGATCTGCCCTACCAATTCGTTGGCTGCTGTACATGAGGATAAGAATGCTGGAAGTGCTACCTCAGTTGCCTTTCGTATGCCTATCCCTCCAAATCTCACTGGTAGTGTTGCTTGGTCCCACTGACTGTCATCTAAATCTAGGTTGAGCGCCTTCCTGAATATTGACCTGAGGAGCTCATCATATTGATTTAGAAGTGGGTTGCCAAAAGTTGGTGCACACCTTAAGAAGTATGTTAGCCTGGGCAAGGTAAGGCACTTTGTGAGAAGGTAGAGGGCATCGTGGGAGTCCATGTCCCCAATTTCTCTAATATATATATATATATATATATATATATATATATATATATATATATATATATATATATATATATATATATATATATATATTATATATATATATATATATATATATATATATATATATATATATATATATATTATATATATATATATATATATATATATATATATATATATATATATATATATATATATTTATTTATATATATATATATATATATATATATATATATATATATATATATTTATATTTATATATATATATATATATATATATATATATATATATATATATATATATATATATATATATATATATATATATATATATATATAATTACTGCTGACACATGTAGCCTACAGCTACCAAACGTTACTGGGAACACTAAGGAAATCTCACACTCCTTAAATCATATGGGTGAGTGATTTATCGGTCACGCATGCCAATAAACACTCTCGAGAGTTACGTTACTCGACAGAGCGGTGGCGGTCTCTCTAGACAGCCTCGTCACTCACCAAAACTCACCAAAATTACGTTAATACCTATATATATATATATATATATATATATATATATATATATATATATATATATATATATAAATATAAATCACACTTGTCACGGCCCTGGGAACAATACAAGAAATTAAGACCACACTGTGGTACACTCCACAATAATCATTGCCAGGAATCACTGGCGTTACACATACCTGAGCGCTCAGTGTTGGAATTCTACATCTGCAAGACCACACATGGAAATGATATCACTCCGTCCCACGGACGATCAAAATGATTACCACAATGGAATATTATAATTATTACATGGACATCCTCTCAGTCCTTGGCTAATCTATGTATACTCTGTTCCCGTGTGTATCCACACACACACACACACTGTACGTCTGTGTACACCAGACTTAATCCCTCTGGACTGACAAGATAAGTAAAATAAAATAAAAATAAAATAAAATAAAATAAAATGTTTATTTAGGTAAGGTACATACATACAATAATTTTTTACCAAGATTGGTTGACTTATAGGTAGAGCTAGTACATACAATGCCTAAAGCCACTATTACGCAAAGCGTTTCGGGCATGATAAACTTAAATGACAAGCTTAATACTAATTGAGCATAATGAGTAGAATGAAAACAAGATATGAAAACATAGGTGAAAAAGCAGCACAAATACAATTTTGTCGACAAACAGCGCTCTTTAAAAAAAAACAGACATTGGTTGACAATAGAAGGGTAAGGTAGGTTACAGGGAATTTATTAGGTATAGCTTCGTTTTTAACTTAAACTGGTTGAGAGAGGTACAGTCTTTAACATGGTTGGGAAGGTCATTCCACATTCTGGGCCCCTTGATTTGTAGAGCATTTCTAGTTTGATTAAGTCGTACTCTAGGAATATCAAAACTGTATTTATTTCTGGTGTGGTGCTCATGGGTTCTGTTACATCCTTCTATGAAGCTTTTGAGATCAGGATTGGCATTATAGTTTAGCGTTTTATATATGTATAATATACATGAGAGAATGTGCAGTGACTTAATGTCTAACATATTCAGAGATTTGAGTAGGGGTACCAAGTGATGCCTGGGGCCAGAGTTGGATATTGTCCTAATAGCAGCTTTGTGTTGAGTAATTAGAGGACGTAAGTGATTTTGGGTAGTAGAGCCCCAAGCACAAATACCATAGTTGAGATATGGATAGATAAGGGAGTAATAGAGAGTCACCAGGGCAGGGCGAGGTACATAATATCTGATCTTAGAAAGAATGTCCACAGTTTTTGAAACTTTTTTTGATATATTTAGAATGTGTCCCTGGAAATTCAGCTTGTGGTCAATGAGAATGCCAAGGAATTTGCCATCTAATTTGTTACAAATTTGGGTATTGTTTATTTTGATATTTATTTGATTAGAGGATTTATTGAAAAACAGAATATAGAAAGTTTTGTAAATGTTAAGGGTGAGTTTGTTGGCAGTTAGCCAAAGATGGACTTTATTTAGCTCAGTATTTACTGTGGCATTTAGAGCAAGGGGGTCAGGACTGGAGTAAATGAAGGTTGTGTCGTCAGCAAATAGAATTGGTTTGAGGTGTTGGGAGGCATTTGGAAGGTCATTAATGTAGATGAGAAAGAGGAGAGGGCCAAGTATGCTCCCCTTAGGAACACCAATGTTGATGGGTAGGGTGGGAGAAATTGTATTATTCACAGAAACATATTGGAGCCTGTCAGTAAGGTAGGATTTGAGGTATTGTAGGGAGTATCCTCTGACTCCATAATGATGTAATTTAAGAAGAAGGTTTTGGTGGTTGACAGTATCAAAAGCTTTACGCAGGTCCACAAATAACCCAACAGGGAACTCATTTTTATCAAGAGCTGTATGAATCGAGGAAAGCATACTAATAAGTGCATCATTAGTGCTTTTTTAGGATCTGAAGCCATATTGGCAAGGGCTAAGTATATTGAGTTTGGCTAGATATGAGTAAAGCTGCTTATAGATTAGTTTTTCAAAAATTTTTGACAAGTTTGGCAGGATTGATATTGGTCTGTAGTTGTTAACATATATGAGATCACCACATTTGTGGACAGGCGTTACTCTCGCTTTTTTTAGAATATCTGGAAAGGTTTGGAGTTCAAGTGACTTGTTGAAGAGCAAAGCAATAGCAGGGGCTAAAGATCTGGAGGCTTTTTTGTAAATTAAAGTTGGTATCTCCTCAAGGGCACCAGACTTGGTTTTAAGGGAAAGGATTATCTCATTGACGTCAGTGGAATTAATAGGCTTTAGGTACAGAGACTGTGGATAGTTACCTGTAAGATAGTCCTTAATGTCAGTACTGGAAGATGGAATATCATTTGCAAGGGATGAACCAATGGAAGAGAAGAACCTATTGAACTCAATAGCAGAATCAGAGGCTGAAAGCTGACCATCGTTATTAGACAGGAGAGTCAGTTTGTTATTTAAAGACTTCTTTGATCCCAATATTTGTGAAATTGTGATCCAAGTTTGTTTAATGTTTCTCTTTATTTGGGTAAATTTATCTTCGTAGTATTTAGTTTTGGCTCGTCTAATTATCTTAGATAGCAATAATGAGTAATTCTTTGAGAATTCTTTGGAGACAATTCCTAACCTATACTTCTTCTCAAGGTCATGTTTTTTATTAATAGATTTAAGTATTCCCTTTGTAAGCCAGGGATTGTTGAAGCCTTTTGGTTGTGACTTGTTTTGTAAGCATAGGACAGTGGGTATTATAAAGGCTAAGAGTTTTTTGAAGAAAAGATTGCACTGCTAGGTTGATGTCCTCTATGTTACCTAACTCGGACTCCCAGTTGACATTATCAGCAGCAGTTATAAAATTGTCTATAGCAGTTTCATTGTGCAGTCTAAAACGTATCTCTCTTGACTCAAGAGGTGGTTTGCTAATGTTAGTTAAGAGAAATGTGGGGTAATGGTCTGTAGTGCTATCGGTGATTATACCTGAAGTAAGCGGAGAGGTATGTTTGTCCAGATGTGATCTAGAGTCGTGGCAGTGCTATTAGTGATTCTAGTAGGTCTAGTGATTAAGGGTATGAGGAAGCAGGAATTCATACAGTTGAGGAAGCTAACAGCAGTAGGGTGTTCTGGCTCGCAGAGGTCAATATTAAAGTCCCCTGCGATAATTAGGTGGTTTTTGTTCAGTCTGTTATCAAGTATTAGATTTCTAAGGTTTGAGTTGAATTCGGACACATCAGTGTTAGGAATTCTATAAACTGCACCCACAGACAGGACAGACTCGGCACCTTTGACTCTGAAGCTGGCGAAGATATACTCCCCATAGCAGTCTCTAGTTCTAATTTCTTTTAAGCATGTTAGTTCTTGGTGGTAGTAAAGAGCAGTGCCACCACCTCTCTGAAGTTGACGACAGTTGTGAATTGCTGAGTAGTTAGGCATGTTAAAGAGTTGAGTAGTATCCTCTTTCAACCATGTTTCAGTAAGTATAATAAAAGAGAATTTGTTGTCAATAGTTTCAATCAAGGCACTAACATCATCGAAGTGTTTACCTAGGGATCTAACGTTCAAACTTGATTACAGAGATATTGTGATTATGAGTTAATACATTGTTTACATCATGTGCTGCAAAATATCTGCAATTTAGATCATTAAAGTGATTATTGTCATAGATAGTGGATAAGAGGTTAAGTTCTGGGTCTATACTTGTCTGCATAAAAAAAGCTGATTGCAGGAAAAACAAGGAAAGAAAGGCAAATTACAAGGTAGAAATAAGCTATAAAATAGGGAAAAATATGTACACAATACTGTACAAAACAAACACAAAATGAATAAAAAAAAAAGTTAGCTTACAAGGGGCTTACAGGGGTACAATGGAGTAAGGGAGTATGGCTAGTCTAGGCAACCTAGGTAATAAATGAGATTAAAGAAAAAACATATACACATGGACTATACAAAACACAAGATATAGAAATACAAAACAAAAATATAAACAAGACTAAGCAATACAAAAACAAATTGAGCAAAAATGAAAAATGAGCTAGATTGCTTACAAGTACTCTCAGGTACACTGTAAGTAACAATTTGCAATTTGAGATGCAGGCAAAGCCAGGGGTACAGTGGAGTAAGGGAGCATGGCGAGGCTAGGCAACCTAGGTAATAAATAAAATCAAAGAAAAATTGAATAATAAACATAGGCAAATTTAAGCTAATGATTATTAACTATAAATAGTTCAGTTATGACTGTATAATTAATAAGACCTGAAGAACTATTAATGCACTCAATTAAATAATTTCAGTAAATGACTAGTTAAGAGTAAGTTAAAAATTAAGTCAGAAAATGAAACAAGGAGACTTAGGATACCTAGCCCCACTAGTTGACAGGGGGTTAATTAAGTTAATTCACTGGGAGTGATAATAAGGTGAGACAAACCACATTGGGAGAGGAAAGTGTTGAGGTTCTCTTCTTTAGTAATTGTAAACATTTTGCCCTCTGCGGTTTTTCTCACCTTTATCAGTCCATCTCTAATTAACGAAGCACTGATGAATCGCATCTGGGTTTTGTTGACGGATTTGACGCAGGCGGTAGAGGAAGTTGCTGTCTGTTCCTAGTCAAGCACTCGTTGATGTATAATCCCTTCAGTTGGGATGCAGCTGTCCGGACTAGATGGGATTTCGTGAACTGGGAAGACAGCTTCAGGCGAATCTAAGTCCTAAGTCAGCTTCACCCTTATCTTCAGGCGATAAGGGTGATAATCTCCTCGTCATAACTCCACTCCACCTGAACAGGTGCTGCGTGACAATGTGACGGAACACTTGACCTTGAATTCAAGCTTTAGAGACTACTAATCACCAGAAATACACACATAGGTACTTACTCATTCTCACTGCCGGCTACACACCATTCCCATACATCAGGCACCCCGCTTCCGGTGGCTGGCTCGCTCCGGGTGGCGTAAGCGGCGGTAGTACCTTACGTGGTATTTATTCGAAAAAAATTGGCGCACACTCGAACCCCGTTCGTACCCAGGTGACGCGCACAACGATAGCGTCTCACACCAACATGGGAAATTTGCCTTAACACTGACACGAATTTCCCCGTTCCCATCGACTGCTACAGAGCACTAGCAAGTCTAATCATCACTGGTATGGGATCTACGAGTCTGTTGCTGCTCGTATGCACATTCCCCACGATCCCAGATCACTGTACCTCTACCCCCTGCATACAATGTCTTAAACCCCTCCAAGCGACGACTTCGGCCGGATTCTGTGACGACCGCTGCCGTTGGTGAAGCAGGAAGCATCAGCAGTTGAGTAGTCCAGCCACCACGACGCCCTATACTTCAATTTGGCCGAATTGAGTACAGAGAGCGTCTTGACAAGGTGGCAGCTGGGTTCAGAATGATGCTCACACCGAGGCTCCCCGCGTCTTTCTCGAAATAACCAATGAGAGGAAGGCATACAGCGGCCTACCCCTCTCATCCAATCAGCGACGGTGTAGCATAGCCCCTAGGGCAGCTCCAAGATGGCCGACCAATATGGCAGTTCCAGATGTTTACTAAGATGGCGGCTGTTTCCATGACAACGACTCAAGTGGCCAGCGAGCGCGGGAGGCCCACAGCTCACCCACGCCTGGGCCTAGCTGTTCCCGCGCAAAGTTGTCTCCTCCATGCCATACAATGAGATGATGCTATCAGCTCTAGCACTGTCCACAGACATGCCACCCCGGCCAGGGTAACATTTATGGACTGCTGATGACTGGGGCTCTCACATGAGCCCAAACACTAGATGTTTCGGTTGCTGGTTACCAAACTTAAGTCCGCCCACTTAACAAGTGTATTGGCTCCCACAGGCATAACAGCACTATTGTAAGTGAGCTGGTGAACCATCCCCTCACAACAACCTCCCACCAAAAAGATAAAATTTCCCGGAGGAAAATTTCATCTAAATCACCAGCCACTTACACTTGTGCTCCTAAGTGCACGGCGGCTGGGTGATGGTGATGATTCATCCGTTTTCTGTTGACGTCAGTGGCTGGCGGGACAAGATGTGACGTCACTGGCTCGTCCAGGGTGGTACTTCCTGACCGTAGTGCGGTCGTGCTCAGGTTCTGGGTCCGGGTTAAGGCGGCTCAATGCCGCGCAGCTTCCCTTCCTCAGTCCCTTCACACTCTCGCCCCACAGGTCTGTGTCATACTAGACACTATAGGTAGCACACTGGGATGGCCTTACCAATGAAGTTCAGACTCCACACCTTCCCTACCCTACCGACACAATTCCGACAGTTACCAGACTGTCTTGACTTCCAGGTGACAGGGTCTTTCTTGACCTCGCCCCTCACTGAGCACTAGGTCACTGACCTGCTCGTTCTTCAATCTCTCAGCGACCGTTCGTTTGTCTGAACGATCTTCCAACAGCCTGAAAGATTGGTCCAGAATATTCACATCACTTGTGGGAACCACAGCTACCTTAGCCTCACCACTGGTAACATCCAGCAGACGTTTACTCTCCTGAGTGGTGTTAACCCTCGCGGGTCTGGCTGGTCGACAGGTCGTGGCGGGATCAACTGATCTGGGCCACCCTCGTCTCACTGGGCTCACCTCCGTTTTCTGTGAAATGAAAGAAGGAAAATTGCTCTTTTTTCCTTTTATCTCTTGCACCTTATCTTTCGCCTGATAAGAGGCGACCTTGACTTCCTCAGCTGGCGGCCGTGTGACATCGCCGTCAGCTGGTGAGACCCATCTGAGTCCCTCTGAATCAGTTCTCGTTTTCTGTGCAATAGGGAGAGGAGGATGGCTCCGGTTTCCTTTCACCTGCTGCCTCTCTTCTTCTGTCTGGGCGGCGGTGATCTCTGCTCGACCGGCCGGCTGACGCTTGGTGTCAACGCCAGCGGGTTTAACCTTCCTCTCACCTGTTCCTGTTTCCTCTGGGTCATTTCCACAGGACAGACCCACCTGGTTCCCTATACAAGGAGTATTACCTATCAAAATTCCATACACTGCCTTTCTACTTAGCGCAGCTTTGATCTTACCTTTGATATATGGGTGTCTACCAACACGGACACTTCTTCCATGTCCTTACCAGTGCCATCTGGGTACTGGACACGGAGGGTTCGACCTGTTCTACTCTCAGGCTCAACCAAACTGCTCCTGACCATGTTAACTGTAGCACCCCGGCCTCGAAAGACACTCGTCCATTGCCCATTAACTCTTCCTCTAGTTAATTCGAGTGTGTGTCTTAGGGCATCACCTCCCACGGTACTCATGCCTGTAACTTGCACCTTGGTCACCTTCTTAGTCTTAAGCCTAGTGCTGCTCGGGCACTTAGCTGCTCGGTGACCTACCATGTTGCATGTGAAGCACCTGGGTCCCTTAACCTTGGGTTTCTGTTGGTGTCCCTTAGACTTACTTTCTTTAGGTTTGGCTCCCTTACTTGGAGCTTGAGTAAACCTTTCAACCTTTGTCACACATTGATCTAGGTATGCATCCCTAGGATCGATCTTCTCCTCTCTTGGCAATAGAGGAGGTACCTCTACTTCCAGCGCTGGTACCTCTGAGCTTGGCGCGGCAGGAGGGGCTTGACTCCCCGTCCTTGCCTCGGATTGCACTCTTGCAATTTCCAATCTAGTCAATCTCTCGTGGTGGGCATTCCACATGAAGGCCATGAACTTGGCCTTATTCTCTCCTTGCAGTCCAAAACCATCAGCTTGAGCTGCTAGGTACTGTAAAGTCATTTCCTCCTGGGGTTGTTCAGTCCCCATCCTGAGAGGTTGTTCTGGTATCTGATTGACTACTACCAACGAAACGTTTCTGTGGCCCAAGGAATCAGTCCTTAGCCTAGGCTGGGGTCGCGACTCCCCTTCCTTCTCCTGGGGTGGACTCAATCCAACACCCCCTGACATACCGACTATACCACGGTCGGCTAGGGGAACTCCCTTGTCCCCTAGATCACTTCTGTTTGCACTTTCTAGACATAGACGCCGTACATAGGCCTTATGGTCCTCAACATACTGCCGACATTCCTCATCTGTGCGAATGTTTCTATCCTTTGGCAGCACGCCATACTTAGTCACATACAGATATATGTACTTATCCCTATAATCCTCATCCATTCTGTGTGTGTGTACCTAATCCTGCTAACCGACAACAAACACACCCACAGCAATATTGTTCTGCAATGTTCTGCACACCTTTCATCATAGGTTTCTCAACTTGATGAGTCTTACTGTTCTGATTATGAATCAAAAGTCTACGGCCCCATGTTGGGCGCCATGATGTGAGAGTTTGTAACTTGTGAGAAGTTTTGGAATAAATTGTAATTGGTATAAAGAATTTTAGCTCGGAAAATTTCTAAGAATTTTCTTTATTCTTTAACCTTTATTCCTGTCGTGATATTCAACTAGGTCGCCTGATGAAGGACTTGCTTAGCTCACACACCAGTGTAGTAAACAGCTCATTCCTCACTTTGGGACCATGTATGAACAATTGACTAGGCGCGAGCAAACGCCGAGACCCCAATGAAAATTGAAATCCCCCCCACTAGGCCGCCAACCTTCGCCATTCGCCGAAGCGAATCTAACGAGTAGGTCACGGGCTCTCACAACAATAATTTATTGTTGTGTGGTGCCGTATATTTGATCCAAAGCTCAGAACTAGTCTCAACTTTATTAGTCGAGTGTGAAGAACATTTGCATAACAATAATAATGTGTGGGGGTGTAACGAAAAGACAGTGTTAACCATAACAACTTAGTTTATTCAATAAAGTACTAACTACTACAACAAAACAAAAGAAATATAAATGACGTTACTCGAAATCCTTCCTGTGACACTATCAATGACAGCTAGACACCAGCCCCTCGGACTGCATAATGAACTAACTCGAACATAAGCGTGACCACAGAGGAATCAACAAGAAACAAGAACTAACAGATCTATAATCACAATTACAAGAAATGACACAGTAGGTTGTGAAACACGTCTCCAGTAACCTCCTAACTGTTCTACGCCTCAGTGCAGTCTACACCTGCAATGGCGGTTGCAATGCAATCAAATCAGTAGTCTTCCAATGACAACAATAACTAATGGGTTCACTGGCAACTCCAGCAACCCTTCCTCCAATTAATCCTTACGTTAACACTCCGTCCCACGGACGATCAATAACAATTGATTTACGTTAATAACACAATAACATTTACGTTAATAACAAGGTAACATTTACGTTAAATTAATAACTCTTACAACTGTCACTAGTGATGCGGAAATTACACAACAACTACCCGTCGAGCATTCAGTGAGAAAATCCCATTAATCCCTGTACTTCCAGACAGCTGATTAATCTCTTTACTAGTTACATTAATTTACGTTAATCGGTTACTAATCACTCAGCGATGGTAAACTCTGATTTACAATGTCCAAAGTGCTAAGAGAACGGTAATCACTCGTGATTACCTTTAGAGTAATTAATTACTATCCTCAAGATCAATAATTAAACAATTAAAATACGCAACCTTTCACACTGGCTCAGCAATTTACATTAAGGTATGAATTCCGTCTAAGCCTTGCATACTCAGACCAATTCAGGTGGCTAATAACAGTAATTAGCACCACATTTACGTTATTCTAAAATGACGTTACTCCTCCCACGAGTCAATCAAGTGCCGGTACTTCCGGGCAGATAACGACGTTACGTTAATGGAACAATGTAGCCTTCGTGTGAGTCGATCAAACAAGGATCGAGGTTAATTACTTGGACTTCCTGAAACACGTCAATTACCCGGCCCACTGACCGTTAATTACGACAGACAATACTCTAATTCTTATCTGGCTGATGGCTAGGCTCCTCGAGACTACCGTAGCTGCTTGCAGGAAAGTAAATCAACCCAAACGTATTCTACGTTACTCAAATTGTCAAAGAACAAATTCTCTTAAAGCAATAGGCGTTCCCTTGGTTACGTTATATTAATTGCCTCGCAATCACCTCATTGAATACTGGACTTCGATGTCCTACCAGATAACAGGAGAATATATGTGTACCCAAGTACTCGTCTACAGCCGAGTTCACCCACGACAATGACAAATCACAGTGATTTACGTTACAATCCGGTACAACTTTTTTGTTGTCTTCTAGCTTCATCACCACTGAAGTCATCACCACTGACACACTTCAAGCTGAACTACTTGCAGAAGCAGGGAAAAAACGAGGAACATATTCATCTACAATCTTAACCCCACGACTCAAAGAAGCAGCGAAACAACTAAAAAATCTGAAAGACGTAACAATAAGAAAAGCCGACAAAACAGCAGCATATGTATTGATTCCTACCCATGAATACATGAACAAAATTAGCGACATCCTAAGTGACGACTCCAAATTTCAACGAATCACGAGGAACCCCGTAGAAGACCTTAAGCGGAAAGTAAACAAAACAATTACAGCAATCAACGCAAAGAAAGGTAGTGTACATTTCAATAAACTTCAAGGCGACTATGGCTTAGGATATGCCTACGGCAATGTTAAGACGCATAAACCAGGTAACCCACTACGCCCTATAATCAGCCAAATACCAACCCCAACTTATCACCTGGCAAAGAAACTCAATGAACTCCTAACTCCATACACTCCAAGTAAGTTTAGTCTACAATCATCAGCAGATTTCCTAGAATTGATCAAATCTACCCAGCCCGATGGAATCATCGCTTCCCTGGACGTTGAATCCCTTTTTACCAACGTCCCAGTCGACACAACCATAGGAATGATACTGGACAGAGTATACAGAGACGAGAGCACCCCCAAATTAGACATACCTGAGCCACACTTGAAAAGTCTTCTCGAAGCATGTACAAAGGAAGCCCCTTTCATCAGTCCACAAGGAGACATGTATTTACAAATAGACGGAGTAGCAATGGGCTCCCCCTTAGGAGTTTTATTTGCTAATTTTTATATGGGAACCATCGAAGATAGGGTCTTCAGTAGCAGACAAAAACCAACTGTATACTGCCGTTATGTAGATGACATATTCGTAACAGTAAAAGACTCAGATGAACTAATTGACCTAAAAAGACACCTAGAGAGAGAGTCAGTACTCCGATTTACACATGAAAATAGTGAAAATAACAGTCTGCCATTCTTGGATGTACTAATAACAAAAACAGGAACCTCTTTAAGCACCAACGTATATACCAAGCCCACCAACATAGGATTATGCCTGAACGGTAGAAGTGAGTGCCCCCAAAGATACAAAGCCAGTGTTCTCAATGCTTATATTCGTCGAGCGCTTACCCACTGCTCTGAATGGAGCAACGTGAGTAGAGACTTTGAAAGAGTAACTCAGGTATTGGTGAACAACGGATATAGCAACGTGGAAATAAACGCTGCTATAAGAAGACAATTGGACCGTTGGTATAATTCAGAACCTAGAACAGAAACCACAACACCTCCAATAAAATTATATTACAAATCAACCATGCACAGTGAACATATAAAAGAGGAAAGAATAATGAAAGAAATAATCCGTAAAGGAGTAAAAAGCACTACTCCTAACCAAAACATAAACCTGATAATATTCTATAAAACCAAGAAGACTTCCGAACTCCTTATCAAAAACAGCCCGAAGCCGACGGAGAACCCTCTACAGCAGTCAAGCGTTGTATACATGTACACTTGCCCCCACGAAGGATGTAACCTTCAATGTAAGTACATAGGTATGACGTCGACCAAGCTGACGAGGCGTTTGACATGCCATCTTCAATCTGGTGCCCCTAGGAATCACATGAGACAAGCCCATGACATTACTCTAACAAGAGAAATGTTGAACAAGAATACTTGCATAATAGACAAAACCCAAGATTCAAGAAGATTACAAATTCTTGAGGCAATTCACATAAGAATAGAGCGACCTACCATGAACACCCAAATCACGGAACTATTTACTCTACCCACCATGAGAGTAAGGACAAGACAAGAACATATCGATGCCAACACAGAAGACAATGTCCAACATAACAGGCCAATTACACTGGATTAATCTTTGTGTTTAGATAGGAGATGCCTCGTATGGGCCAATAAGCCTTCTGCAGCCCCTATGTTTATCCCTTACGTATCCCCCCATGTTTTCACCTTCAATGTATTATCACCTGACCTAATGCGGGTATAAAATCAACTAGTATTGTAAGATCTGTTCACTTGAGAATGAACCATGGAGGTTCGAAACGTCGTGCAAATTATACAAATAAGTGTAATACACTCTATAGTAAATCACTTCTTTTCTTCACCTTAAAAGTACGAAAATGAGTTTTGGAGAACTCCTATTTCAATTAAGCCCTGATGCTAAGAAAATAGTTAGAGGGATAGAAGCCCTAAACCAGAAAATAATAAATACAGAATATGCGGTCATACTCAATGAAACATATATATATATATATATATATATATATATATATATATATATATATATATATATATATATATATATATATATATATATATATAAGCCTATACTTGCATAAACCACAAGTGAAGATAAACAATCTTTGGACAACACCCACCAGTGGGACTCGAACCCAGAAAGCACAACTACCTTCCAGTAGCTGGCATAACTAGTATGCTTTAACCCACTACGCCATCAGACCTTACAAAAGAAGTAGATAGTTCGAGATATATATATCTCAAACATCTCTACCTCCCGAAGGCACCAGATGAGTGAGGGGTCAGTCTGCAATTTTCGTCAAGCCACTGTCAATGTGAGAGAACTCGTGTCCAGCTTATAAGCCTATACTTGCATAAACCACAAGTGAAGATAAACAATCTTTGGACAACACCCACCAGTGGGACTCGAACCCAGAAAGCACAACTACCTTCCAGTAGCTGGCATAACTAGTATGCTTTAACCCACTACGCCATCAGACCTTACAAAAGAAGTAGATAGTTCGAGATATATATATCTCAAACATCTCAACCTCCCGAAGGCACCAGATGAGTGAGGGGTCAGTCTGCAATTTTCGTCAAGCCACTGTCAATGTGAGAGAACTCGTGTCCAGCTTATAAGCCTATACTTGCATAAACCACAAGTGAAGATAAACAATCTTTGGACAACACCCACCAGTGGGACTCGAACCCAGAAAGCACAACTACCTTCCAGTAGCTGGCATAACTAGTATGCTTTAACCCACTACGCCATCAGACCTTACAAAAGAAGTAGATAGTTCGAGATATATATATCTCAAACATCTCTACCTCCCGAAGGCACCAGATGAGTGAGGGGTCAGTCTGCAATTTTCGTCAAGCCACTGTCAATGTGAGAGAACTCGTGTCCAGCTTATAAGCCTATACTTGCATAAACCACAAGTGAAGATAAACAATCTTTGGACAACACCCACCAGTGGGACTCGAACCCAGAAAGCACAACTACCTTCCAGTAGCTGGCATAACTAGTATGCTTTAACCCACTACGCCATCAGACCTTACAAAAGAAGTAGATAGTTCGAGATATATATATCTCAAACATCTCTACCTCCCGAAGGCACCAGATGAGTGAGGGGTCAGTCTGCAATTTTCGTCAAGCCACTGTCAATGTGAGAGAACTCGTGTCCAGCTTATAAGCCTATACTTGCATAAACCACAAGTGAAGATAAACAATCTTTGGACAACACCCACCAGTGGGACTCGAACCCAGAAAGCACAACTACCTTCCAGTAGCTGGCATAACTAGTATGCTTTAACCCACTACGCCATCAGACCTTACAAAAGAAGTAGATAGTTCGAGATATATATATCTCAAACATCTCTACCTCCCGAAGGCACCAGATGAGTGAGGGGTCAGTCTGCAATTTTCGTCAAGCCACTGTCAATGTGAGAGAACTCGTGTCCAGCTTATAAGCCTATACTTGCATAAACCACAAGTGAAGATAAACAATCTTTGGACAACACCCACCAGTGGGACTCGAACCCAGAAAGCACAACTACCTTCCAGTAGCTGGCATAACTAGTATGCTTTAACCCACTACGCCATCAGACCTTACAAAAGAAGTAGATAGTTCGAGATATATATATCTCAAACATCTCTACCTCCCGAAGGCACCAGATGAGTGAGGGGTCAGTCTGCAATTTTCGTCAAGCCACTGTCAATGTGAGAGAACTCGTGTCCAGCTTATAAGCCTATACTTGCATAAACCACAAGTGAAGATAAACAATCTTTGGACAACACCCACCAGTGGGACTCGAACCCAGAAAGCACAACTACCTTCCAGTAGCTGGCATAACTAGTATGCTTTAACCCACTACGCCATCAGACCTTACAAAAGAAGTAGATAGTTCGAGATATATATATCTCAAACATCTCTACCTCCCGAAGGCACCAGATGAGTGAGGGGTCAGTCTGCAATTTTCGTCAAGCCACTGTCAATGTGAGAGAACTCGTGTCCAGCTTATAAGCCTATACTTGCATAAACCACAAGTGAAGATAAACAATCTTTGGACAACACCCACCAGTGGGACTCGAACCCAGAAAGCACAACTACCTTCCAGTAGCTGGCATAACTAGTATGCTTTAACCCACTACGCCATCAGACCATCACTCATCTGGTGCCTTCGGGAGGTAGAGATGTTTGAGATATATATATCTCGAACTATCTACTTCTTTTGTAAGGTCTGATGGCGTAGTGGGTTAAAGCATACTAGTTATGCCAGCTACTGGAAGGTAGTTGTGCTTTCTGGGTTCGAGTCCCACTGGTGGGTGTTGTCCAAAGATTGTTTATCTTCACTTGTGGTTTATGCAAGTATAGGCTTATAAGCTGGACACGAGTTCTCTCACATTGACAGTGGCTTGACGAAAATTGCAGACTGACCCCTCACTCATCTGGTGCCTTCGGGAGGTAGAGATGTTTGAGATATATATATCTCGAACTATCTACTTCTTTTGTAAGGTCTGATGGCGTAGTGGGTTAAAGCATACTAGTTATGCCAGCTACTGGAAGGTAGTTGTGCTTTCTGGGTTCGAGTCCCACTGGTGGGTGTTGTCCAAAGATTGTTTATCTTCACTTGTGGTTTATGCAAGTATAGGCTTATAAGCTGGACACGAGTTCTCTCACATTGACAGTGGCTTGACGAAAATTGCAGACTGACCCCTCACTCATCTGGTGCCTTCGGGAGGTAGAGATGTTTGAGATATATATATCTCGAACTATCTACTTCTTTTGTAAGGTCTGATGGCATAGTGGGTTAAAGCATACTAGTTATGCCAGCTACTGGAAGGTAGTTGTGCTTTCTGGGTTCGAGTCCCACTGGTGGGTGTTGTCCAAAGATTGTTTATCTTCACTTGTGGTTTATGCAAGTATAGGCTTATAAGCTGGACACGAGTTCTCTCACATTGACAGTGGCTTGACGAAAATTGCAGACTGACCCCTCACTCATCTGGTGCCTTCGGGAGGTAGAGATGTTTGAGATATATATATCTCGAACTATCTACTTCTTTTGTAAGGTCTGATGGCGTAGTGGGTTAAAGCATACTAGTTATGCCAGCTACTGGAAGGTAGTTGTGCTTTCTGGGTTCGAGTCCCACTGGTGGGTGTTGTCCAAAGATTGTTTATCTTCACTTGTGGTTTATGCAAGTATAGGCTTATAAGCTGGACACGAGTTCTCTCACATTGACAGTGGCTTGACGAAAATTGCAGACTGACCCCTCACTCATCTGGTGCCTTCGGGAGGTAGAGATGTTTGAGATATATATATCTCGAACTATCTACTTCTTTTGTAAGGTCTGATGGCGTAGTGGGTTAAAGCATACTAGTTATGCCAGCTACTGGAAGGTAGTTGTGCTTTCTGGGTTCGAGTCCCACTGGTGGGTGTTGTCCAAAGATTGTATATATATATATATATATATATATATATATATATATATATAATTACTGCTGACACATGTAACCTACAGCTACCAAACGTTACTGGGAACACTAAGGAAATCTCACACTCCTTAAATCACATGGGTGAGTGATTTGTCGGTCACGCATGCCGATAAACACTCTCGAGAGTTACGTTACTCGACAGAGCGGTGGCGGTCTCTCCAGACAGCCTCGTCACTCACCAAAACTCACCAAAATTACGTTAATACATATATATATATATATATATATATATATATATATATATATATATATATATATATATATATATATATATATAAATCACACTTGTCACGGCCCTGGGAACAATACAAGAAATTAAGACCACACTGTGGTACACTCCACAATAATCATTGCCAGGAATCACTGGCGTTACACATACCTGAGCGCTCAGTGTTGGAATTCCACACCTGCAAGACCACACATGGAAATGATATCACTCCGT
This sequence comes from Procambarus clarkii, assembly GCF_040958095.1. Classification (NCBI taxonomy): domain Eukaryota; kingdom Metazoa; phylum Arthropoda; class Malacostraca; order Decapoda; family Cambaridae; genus Procambarus; species Procambarus clarkii. The sequence continues at coordinate 4,709,648 of NC_091207.1, forward strand.
CCCACGGACGATCAAAATGATTACCACAATGGAATATTATAATTATTACATGGACATCCTCTCAGTCCTTGGCTAATCTATGTATACTCTGTTCCCGTGTGTACCCACACACACACACACACACTGTACATCTGTGTACACCAGACTTAATCCCTCTGGACTGACAAGATAAGGGTGATAATCTCCTCGTCTACACTCCACTCCACCTGAACAGGTGCTGCGTGACAATGTGACGGAACACTTGACCTCGAATTCAAGCTTTAGAGACTACTAATCACCAGAAATACCCACATAGGTACTTACTCATTCACACTGCCGGCTACACACCATTCCCATACATCAGGCACCCCACTTCTGATGGCTGGCTCGCTCCGGGTGGCGTAAGCGGCGGTAGTACCTTACGTGGTATTTATTCGAAAAAAATTGGCGCACACTCGAACTCCGTTCGTACCCAGGTGACGCGCACAAGGATAGCGTCTCACACCAACATGGGAAATTTGCCTTAACACTGACACGAATTTCCCCGTTCCCATCGACTGCTACAGAGCACTAGCAAGTCTAATCATCACTGGTATGGGAACTACGAGTCTGTTGCTGCTCGTATGCACATTCCCCACGATCCCAGATCACTGTACCTCTACCCCCTGCATACAATGTCTTAAACCCCTCCAAGCGACGACTTCGGCCGGATTCTGTGACGACCGCTGCCGTTGGTGAAGCAGGAAGCATCAGCAGTTGAGTAGTCCAGCCACCACGACGCCCTATACTTCAATTTGGCCGAATTGAGTACAGAGAGCGTCTTGACAAGGTGGCAGCTGGGTTCAGAATGATGCTCACACCGAGGCTCCCCGCGTCTTTCTCGAAATAACCAATGAGAGGAAGGCATACAGCGGCCTACCCCTCTCATCCAATCAGCGACGGTGTAGCATAGCCCCTAGGGCAGCTCCAAGATGGCCGACCAACATGGCGGCTCCAGATGTTTACTAAGATGGCGGCTGTTTCCATGACAGCGACTCAAGTGGCCAGCGAGCGCGGGAGGCCCACAGCTCACCCATGCCTGGGCCTAGCTGTTCCCGCGCAAAGTTGTCTCTTCCATGCCATACAATGAGATGATGCTATCAGCTCTAGCACTGTCCACAGACATGCCACCCCGGCCAGGGTAACATTTATGGACTTCTGATGACTGGGGCTCTCACATGAGCCCAAACACTAGATGTTTCGGTTGCTGGTTACCAAACTTAAGTCCGCCCACTTAACAAGTGCACTTAACAAGTGTATTGGCTCCCACAGGCATAAGAGCACTATTGTAAGTGAGCTGGTGAACCATCCCCTCACAAATGCTTATTTACTATATTTACATTAGCTTAAATCTGTGAACTTGTGAAGTGTTGCCTGTGATGTCAATGGATTTTACTAATGCTCAAATGAACAATTAATTTTTTTATGTAGTTAAAATATATCAGTAATATATAACTTATTAACACAAAAACTAAATATTTCAAATATAAATATAAATATAACCTTTGCACTTTTTCCCTGCCCACCTTCGTCACTCTCAGGACTTCATAGAAAGACTGCGCCTGCAGCCCTCCTGTAAGATGCTTAGTCTTGATGTCGACTCTCTGCTTACTAATGTTCCCCTTGATGACGTTCTCTCTATCCTTAGACAGAAGGCGACTGAGGGCCTTCTTCCTCTCCCGCTTCCCACTGACGTTATCCTCGAACTCCTTAGACTCTGTGTTGACTCTAACTCTTTCTCTTTCAACGGTAAATACTATCAATTTTTGGTCGCTATGGGTTCCCCATTTTCCCCTGTTTTCTACATGGAATACTTCGAAACTGTTCTTCTTCCTTCTATTATACTCGTCTCTCTCTCTGGCTTCGTTATGTTGATGACATTTTTGCTTTATGGCCTCATGACCTTAGTCTTTCCCAGCCTTTCCTCTTCTCTCTTAACAATCTCGCTCCTTCCATACATTTCAAAGTTGAATGGTAATCTAATTAC